>NW_006287459.1:213201-220029 GCF_000327345.1 Myotis davidii | reverse complement strand
TATTAATAAAAGATATTGGTCTGCAGTTTCCTTTCATATATATATAATTGATTTTTTACAGAGAAGGACAAGGATAGAGAGTTAGAAACATCAAAACATCGATGAGAGAGAAACATTGATCAGCTGCCTCCTGCACACCCTCTACTGGGGATATTCCTGCAACCAAAGTACATGCCCTTGACTGGAATCAAACCCGGGACCCTTCAGTCCACAGGCCGACACTCCATCCACTGAGCCAAACCGGTTCGGGCTTAATTAGCTTTTTATAGAGAGCTCTTTCTCCCCTCGGAAATTAAGGGGGGAATAAATTATCCTAAAAAGATTATATTGTAAATCAGCCAAAGTGTAATGCATGATTAACCCTGATAAAAAATATGGATGATTTGCTACAAGACTGAGATTGGCAGTAAGAAACCTATAGATATAAGTATCCTATTCTGATAGTGAGACTGTTATAATAATAGGAAAGGAGCAAAGGGAAGGCCAGACATCATAGGCGTGTCATCTGGGCAGCTTCACCAGGAACCCACAGCTTTGCGCTCCCCAGGGAACTACCAGCCTATTCCCCGTAAAACAATAGGGAAGGGACTGGACAAAGGGAAGACAGACACATGCCCAGTAAAGTTGGGGTGACATAAGAAAGATACTTACCTGTCAATCACATCTGGGAGATCATTGGCCAGAATGGGCATGGCCACTATAAAAAAAAAATGCACACCAAAATTTGAGAATACATAATCTCCTAAACAAAAGAACTCTCTCTTGTTGCTCTCTTCTTGTGCTTGACTCTTGGCTTGTGGGCTCTTGTGCTCCTGCTTCCTTGTATTCCTCCCCATGGACCTCACCATGCGGACCCCACATACAATGGACTGGCGGACCGCAGCGGGAAACAAGCTCAGGGAACCTGATGCGGGGCTGGACCTGGTTCCAACAGGGAGAGGGAACTCTGGACACTGGCTCTGATTTTAGCTCTGCTAAGGCCCCAGCCACACGTCATCTATGACTGGACTAAGGGAAATGGGACTGTGGAAACCCAGGGGTGTAATTTCATGGAAATAAAGCTTTCTACCATATCTCATCTCCCCATAGGGACCTCCAGAAATGCTTATTCCAGTGGTACCCCTATGACACCCACTGACCACCAGGGAGCAGACGCTCAACGCGGGAGCTACCTCAGACTGCAGGCCCCCATCACCGGATCATCACCGGATCGGGCCTGCCCACGAACTCTTGGTCCCTTCCCCAGGCCAGCAGGCTCCGAACACCCCATGGTGAACAGGAACTGGGGGTGGGTGGCAGCAGAGGGTGGGGCCTGCTGCCTGCAGCCGGGGAAGATGGCCCTGATCGCAGACCAGGCCATTCCCTGCAGGAATTTCGTGTGCCAGGCCTCTAGTAATAAATAAATAGTCTCAAATATCATACATATGTAGAATGAGAAAAACTTCATGTTCCCTTTATTTGTAGTCACCTCACTATTCCCCACAGGTTAGAGGACCTTTAATCTAGATACATATAGTGAAAAACCAAGCAGAGGAAATAGAGGTAGAGTGAAGGGATACAATGGAATCCTTACAAGGAAGGCAATTAGGACTTGTTCTGCTGCTGAGAAAACTTCAAAAAAGAACACCTTGCTGTTCTTAGTTGACCAAGATGGGAGAACCCAAATAAGCTACCACATATATGAAAAATAGCATCTCAATCCAGGCACTTAATGGAATATAGGTGTGCCAAGATTTGGAAGCAGCCCAAGTATCCATCAGTAGATGAGTGGATAAGACAGCTATGGTACATATATGCAACTACTCCGAACACTACTCGGCCCTAAAAAAAGAAGGAAATCTAACCTTTTGGGACAGCATGGATGGACCTGGTAAGTTTTCTGCTAAGTGAAATAAGCCAGTCAGAGACAGACAAATACCATATTATTTCACTTATGTGTGGAATCAAATGAACAAAATAAATTAACAAAGTAGAAACAGACTCATAGATAAAGAGAACAGATTGACAGTTGTAAGAAGGGAGGGGTGATGAGGGACTGGGTGAAAAGGTGAAGGGATTAAGCAAAAATATTTATGGACACAGGCAACAGTATGGTGATTAACAGAGGGAAATGGAGATGGAAAGGAGGTAGAAAAGGGTAAAGGGAGGATAAATGGTGATAGAAGGTGGTGGTGAACACATATATAAATATGTAGATGATGTATTATAGAATTGTACACCTGAAACTTATATAATTCTATTTACCAATGTCACCCCAATACATTCAGTAAAAACATTTTTATAAGTGTAAAAAGCTGAAGGGGGGTAATCACTGGGTGAAAAGGTGAAGGGATTAAGCAAAAATATTTATGGACACAGGCAACAGTATGGTGATTAACAGAGGGAAATGGAGATGGAGAGGAGGTAGAAAGGGTAAAGGGAGGATAAATGGTGATAGAGGTGGTGGTGAACACGTAGATAAATATGTAGATGATGTATTATAGAATTGTACACCTGAAACTTATATAATTCTATTTACCAATGTCACCCCAATACATTCAGTAAAACATTTTTATGTGTAAAAAGCTGAAGGGGGTAATAAGTTTCAAAATAATCATGAGGATATAAAGTACAGCATAGGGAATATAGTCAATAATATTGTATTAACTATGTATCATGCCAGGTGAGTACGTGGCATCCTAATTTGTCTTCCTGATTTCACTGTTGCCTTCCAACAGTCTAGTCTACAGTTTGCCACCAGAATTAATTTTATACATAAATCATACCATGAACCATTCTATAACCAAAATGATTATTTGGGATACATATTCTGTAACTCTTAAGTGGCTTTTAATCAATAAACCCATATAGTAAGTTATATCCATCCAGTTGCTTTGGCATGTATTTGGAGCACATACAAGAAAGGAGTGCTGCTCAAGGTTAAACATTCTATGGTTAGTTCACTGAGCTTTTATTTAAGGCTGAGGTGAGCATTTTTTTTTGGAGTGCTTCTAAAGCATTCCAATGTGAAATCACCGTGCCCCTGCTCTCTGATTGAAATGAGCAAGGCTCAACTGCACACTCTGGGTCACAAACAAAATAACGTTTTAACTAGAATGCTGCTGTTTCCCACAGAAAGCCTCTGCCCATCTCCAGGAAGAGATAAAAGGTTTCTATGAAGATAGTTGTCTTTATTGAGCTTCTCAACTTGAAATCTGTTATTCCTTTCAAAACACAAGTTTTGCACTTAGTCAATAACTCAGAAAAGCTGTAGTTCAACTACTTGTCAGGGTATAACTACAAAATCACTGCTGATCAATGGCTACCACAAGCTCATAAACTGTTTCTGGACGATTGTCGGAAGAACAGGTGGTCCATTCATTGAACTACTTTAAAATATCTCCCTAGATTGAGTCTCATTGTCACAAAACCCTGAAACTTTTGGCTTGCTCAAAACCTCATTGTGAAAGAAGTGCAATTTGACGATAAGCTATAATTTCATTTTGATAATGATAAACTATATTTTAGTAATAATGGTAGCTTATTATTATGTCTATGTGCAAGGCACCATTCTAAGAATAATGTACATGCGATTTTATTTCATCTTCACAAAAAAACACTTGAGTTAGACACGATTGTTTCCCCTATTTTAACAATGAGGAAGCCGAGCCACAAAGATCAAGTAATTTGCTCAAGGTCACTCGCTTGTTAATGATGGTCTGAAAACCTAAAACTAATTTTCAGAGCCCATGCCCTTAATCATTACAGAAACTACTACTTCTATAATTACTTTCAGGTTATAGTTAGAAATATTTTTATTATACTTATATAGTGCTCTCTCTATGAGGACTCATGGAATTAATAGCTCCTTCAGTTCAGTAAAAAGAAATGTTAGTCTCCCTAGAAGTCAGATTCTTTAAAATCATAAAATATATTTTTTTCTAGCACAAGGGACTGATAGAATGAAGGTATAGTCAATGGAGGTTTAACCAAAAACAAAGTTCATCTCTGAGAAGAATGAGATTGCTCGGTCAGATTCCACAGCTGCTCACCATACAGGCAGAAAAGAATTGCACAAGAGTACTGCACCGCCATCCAGGAGGCTGTAAGGGTAGATAAGGAAAGACGAGAGATTCCAGATTTAAACATGAAAGAATTGGAGCAATGAGCTCCAATGCCATCAGCTTCTTTCCAATCGGTGTCTGCTTCTCTCTCTAGAACTTCCTCTTTTGTGACCTCCCCATAGACAAGCTTTATAACCTTGGCAGTCCATGTGATGAAACAAGGAACCAATAACCCATGAGTCTCCCATATGATAATCTTGGAGCCGAGGATAAATTGACTCGATTTTTTATCCAGTCCTAAGGGAATAAACTCAACCAACCACATGAGTCAAGGTCTCATCTCTGATCCAAACAACAGTGATAATGAAAGATACAATTGTGTAGCAATAATATGGCAACTCTCACTACAACCAGGTGAATGTATAGGAGGAGGGTTTCCAGAGAAGAGATTTTTAACCAATAATACAATAGCTAGGCACATGCAATTATAAACAGCATACACCCACCCTGTTCTCTTTTTTAAAAAATATATATTTTATAGATTTTTTACAGAGAGGAAGGGAATGGGATAGAGAGTTAGAAACATGGGTGAGAGAGAAACATCCATCAGCTGCCTCCTGCACAACCCCTACTGGAGATGTGCTCACAACCAAGGTACATGCCCTTGACCGGAATCGAACCTGGCACCTTTCAGTCTGCAGGCCAATGTTCTATCCACTGAGCCAAACCGGTTACGGCCATCCCGTTCTCTTTATCTTCAAAACATTTCAGGCAGTTCCTTTCCTCACTCTGTACTCACTGTGATAGATTCTATTGGGTTCATTTAAATGCTGTGGAATATATGGACACTGCTAATAATTCTTGGAGAAATTAATTGATCTTATTTTAAGCTGATGGTAAAGTCAATAATAAATTCTTTTAGAAATAATTTGACAATTTTTATCAAGAAACTATTGTTAACAGGCACACATTCTCTCTTTAAATCTTTTTTAAATATATTTTTACTGATTTCAGAGAGGAAGGGAGGGTGGGAGGAATGGAGGGAGAAAGAGAGAATCAATGATGACAGAGAATCATTGATTGGCTGCCTCCTGCATGACCGCCCCATTGAAGTCAAGCCCCAAACCCAAGCAATGTGCCCTGACCAGGAATCAAACTGTGATTCCCCGATTCATAGGTCAATGCTCAACTACTGAGCCATGCTGGCTGGGTGCTTTTTAAATCTTTATAAAGAAAAATAAAAGAGTAAGAAAATAAAGTTTAAAAATTAAAGAGGATAAAAGGGGGGAAAGCTAAACAATAGTGAACATGTCAGTATTACTAGCACCTTCCACCCCTGACTTTCCATTGCCTCACCAGTAGCTTCAATAATTTATCCTTCTATGTCTCTTGCGTGTCAGCAGTCTTGAACTCAGCTGAAGCTTTAATACCTCTCCTGTACCTCAGGCTTTTGCAACATATTTTTATAAAGATAGTTCCCCTGTAAAAGGGATTTTTAGTACCTATTCTAAATATTATTTAAGACTGTGAAAGATTGATGAAACTAAATTGTCAGCCGCTGCAGGAACAGGCATTCATAGCTACCGATGAAACTTTTAAAACCAAAGGGAACATGCAATTAATTCTCAAAAACAAATGCTAGGGTAAAAAGACGCTGAATTCAAAATTGTGTCTATAAAGTGATTTCAAGGATATGAACAATAAAGACCTTAAAGGAACAAGGAAAATTGAACCTTATTTAAAATGGTCTAAAATATAGATTGTGAGTGAATATATCTCTTTCAGAATAGTGATTATTTTTATCTTCTTTGCATGATACGTACATGTAAGTGAGTAAATGTGGTTAAAGAGGAGTTACAAATGAGGCAGACTAAACCATTTACCCAGATACTTGGGCCCCATGGATGGCTTACATTGGGGGATCCTCAGTGGAGCTTCAGGTCTCCTTCTCTGACCTCCCCCCATCACACCCCCCACACCCTGAAATGTTTGCTCCAGTGCTGTAGGGGATACCAGTTATTTCAGATCATCTTCTGAAGGAACAGAAACTTTTCTACTCATTGTCCCTACATTTTTCTTTTTCTTTCTGGCCCTTTAGAGAAGCAATTCTTCTAGTCATGCCAATAGGTTTCTACACACAGAGCCCTGGACTTCCCTTCTCAGAAGGTTGGAAGTCATGTGCATTATGTAACTAAAAAGCACAAAACAATGGCTCAAAATTCAAGTGAAAAGCAAGGAGATACCAGGTTTCTCCAAAATCCCTATCAAATGGTAGTTCCCACATTTCATCAACATTTTTCCTGGGTTTTGTTCCCAGTCATTCCTCTTCAAATTGTTTATCTTTTTAAAATTTCAACCATCTGTCTCTCCTTGAATGCCATTTTTCTGACTTACCAAAGCATTATTTAGAAAAATGTAGATTTTTGGCAATTTATTTGCCACAATTAGACATTTAGCCTGATAGTGGTAGAATGCTTTGAAACCTTAAGATTTGAAAAATTAGGATTTCTTTTTAGTAGCCCTTCCAATATAACCTCTTGCCCAGGTATTTATAAAAAATTTTACCTCCTAAACTGCAGCTTAATAATTCTCCTTAGATATGAAAGCATTCCCCCCTTACAAAAGCTAAACTAAAATAAACGTTGTGTACACTTGTATAAATAAAAAAATCAAAACCAGACTTTAAATTCCGTTTCCTTAAAATTATATCAGACTCAATTGTCTGCCCCCATCATTTTTATTATTTTATTTTCTCTTACTTTATTTTTGCTGTCTCTTCTGACAA
>NW_006287459.1:211457-212550 GCF_000327345.1 Myotis davidii | reverse complement strand
GGGATAATATATTCACCGATACATCTGATAAAGGGTTAATATCCAAAATTTATAAAGAACTTATACAATTTATCACCAAAAAATCAAATAATTCAATTTAAAAAAAAATGAGCAAAGGACCCGAATAGACACTTCTCCAAACAGTACATACAGATTACCAAGAGACATTATGAAAAGATGCTCATCATAAAAATGCAAATTAAAACCACCTTGAGATATCACCTCACACCTGCCAGAATGGCTGTGATCAATAAATCAACAAAAGTGGGCAAGGATGTGGAGAAAAGGGAACCCTCATGCACTGATGGTAGGAATGCAGACTGGTGCGGCCACTGTGGAAAGCAGTATGGTGTTTCCTCAAAAATTTAAAAATGGAACTGCCTTATGACCCAGTGATTCCACTTCTGGGAATATATCTGAAAAAACCCAAAACACCAATTTAAAAGAATATATGTACCCCTATGTTCATTGCAGCATTATTCACAATAGCCAAGATATGGAATTAACTCAAGTACTCATCAACAGATGAGTGGATAAAAAAATGTTGTGGTACACATATACACTGGAATATTACTCGGCCATAAGAAAGAATGAAATCTTAGCATTTGAACAGACTGTTTTTTCTTTTTTAATTGAGGTAAAATATACAAACATAAAATGTAGCATTCTTACCATATTAAGTGTACAGTTTAGTGGGATTAGGTATATTCTCAATGCTGTGCAACCATCACCACTATCTGTATGTAGAACTTGTACTCCATCCATTAAACAGTAACTATCTATTTCCCCCTTCCCCCAGCCTCTGCTAACCCCTATTACACTTTCTACCTCTATGAACTCGCTTATTCTAGGCACTTCATTTAATTGGGATAATACAACATTTGGGTTTGGGTTTTTTTTTATATCTGGCTTATTTCAACTTGTATATTTTCCAGATTTATCCATGTTGTAGCATGTATTAGAATTCCATTCCTTTTTAAGGCTGAACCATATTCCACAGTGTGATATCCATTCATTTGATGATGAACATTTGAGTTGTTTCTGCCTTTTGGCTATTGTGAAAAATGTTGCTATGAATATCAATATACATGTA
>NW_006287459.1:202429-210553 GCF_000327345.1 Myotis davidii | reverse complement strand
TATGCCCACTAATTATATAAGGAGTTCATTGTCACTGACATTCCCCTCCCCTTTAGGTTTATCCAGGAGAGTAATATTCACAAAGATTAGAAAATCAAATGCCTTAGTTCATGCCACGCTTAACTCCCCTCTTCCAAGGAGGTCAGGGTTCGATTTTGGTTCAGGGCACATGCCTGGGTTGCAGGCTCAATCCCCAGGAGCAGCCAATCAATGATTATCTCTCTCCATCATGATGTTTCTATTTCTCTCTCCATCTCTGAAATCAATAAAAATACATAAAAAACACATATGTAATACCTTAATCAATAAAGAAATTAAGAAAAAAAAACACTGTGAATTTGCTCAAGGTCACAAAGTATGTGGTGGAGCAAAGATTGGAACACAGCCTGATCTTACAAGTTCAATATCAAAATCATCACTATTCTTTTGGCAGTGTTTGGCAATGCTTAAATAGATAATGCTTATTATGAGAGGAAATATTAAGAAATAATTTTCATGTTTCACCCTAACTCCTGGTAGTAATTGACTCTGGCCCAAGTGCCTCCACACACAGTTCGGAACAGCTGGAATAATTATACTGCTATTATTTCTCAATTGAGTATGTTATTATCATTTATTTCTAGAAAGTCATAAATCTCCCCAGAATATTGTTTCTCTGTATTTGTTTAATTCATAAAAGATTAACTCTTTTTGCTTTTGAACATAAAGCCAAGCAGAATTGGAACTAGAACCCTTAATCAATTTTAGGAATTTCAGAAAGTTTAGCAAAAAAAAATATTTCTAAAAGATTTCTCTGCACATAATGAAATCTTCCCTTGGCTTCACATTTCACTTAGAGTAAAATCCCAAGTCCATTACCTGTATAAGCCTGCTGGCTCACTACTCCTCCGCCAGGCTTACTGGACTCCATTGCTGTTGCTCAAACACACCAAGCAAACTCCCACATCAGGACATCCGCACTTGCTCTACTCTACTTAGATCCTCTCCTTATGGTATTTACATGGCTAACCCCTCAGTTACCTTGAGACACTGATCAAATGTCACCTTCCAAATGGACACAGACAGTAGGGGGGTGAGGGCATGTGCTGGGGGGTGGGAGAGGCTGGGGAGAGGTCAATGTGGGGGGAGGGGGAGTAGACATATGTAATACTTTCAACAATAAAGAATTTAAATTTTAAAAAGTCACCTTCCCAAACACCATCTATAAAACAGCACCACCAACCCCATTCTTTACCAGGCACCTTGCCTTTACCTTCCTCCATTCATCTTTACCGTTACTCATTCATCTTTAAATCGTTGTTTCACAGCTATAGCAGGCTGTTGAAAGCACAATGGGCAGGGCATACCATATCCACTTGCTGCAGTTCTCATATAGTTTCTCCTATTAATATATTCCTCCCTGCCCCCAATTTATATTGTTTGACAGTTAATTTTTTTTTTTTTTGCAGGGGCAGGAGATATGCTGTACTGGTTCCCAGTTGGTGTTTCCTCTCAGTTCTGGTTGATTATTCTAACTCAGAGTGGATTTGATGAATAGAAGTTTACCCAGTTTGACCCTGTAGGATGCCAATGCCCAATATGTTATCTAGAATTGGAGAGATGAAAACCTCATCTTCTCATGGGGAAGTATGCCCAATTTGCAATGTCTAAGTGAACTTCCCAACCATAACCATTTGCCTTGCAATGAGGGGTCCAGAAACTTCTGAAGGTTACCCTGCATTAGACAGAGTGCATTCAGCTCCAGTACCAGCCAAAGCCCTCATCTTTTGTTTGTGTGTGGGAGATTAGTGAACAGTGAGCTCAACATGGGGCCACCGAGTGTCCCCAGTGGCCATCACCTGAAGGCCATTGCCCTGCATCCATTCTGAATAGACCTCCATCCCTGGCCTCTGTTGGAGCACATTGGGCACTCGGGGTAGCAGGGACGGGTGGAAGCATGGCTGAACTGTTGATCGGGTTTTAAAGGATTCCACAGGCTCACCAACACAGCACTGGGTTGCCAGTCTATCTTTTCAGGTGAGATTCTGACCGCAATAGGCGAAATCACTTTTGCTTCTGGGTTACTTTACAGCACCCTGTGCAGCCAAATCTGGATAAACGTTTGGCTTCTTGAGTTCCCTCTCTGTTTCAGGTCTTTCCCACAACTCTTACTTATTTGCAGGATTTGTCATTTTTCCCCAGATCAGCAATGGCTTCTTCAGCATCCTAAATGTCTTGTCCCACAATTGGACTCAACATGGATATCAACATCCCATACCGGGTATTTGGGGCAAACGGGGGTGTCTCGGCTTTCATTCTGCAGTCAATGTGGCCCAATCAGGGCCTTGAGAAACAGGAGTGTAGCTGGCTTATCTTATTCCCAACTATTTAGGAATTTGTTGTGCCTCCTTCATAGATACCCAGAACTTCACTGGGACAAGCCTCCCCACAGGATAGAATAAGCCAATCTCTAAAGGAGTGAGTACTGTGAACAACAGAAAACAGCAGGAGAGGCACATCAGGCTGCCAATCACAATCTCAGGGGTCCTGCCATGGCCCCCCAACCTCAGCATGCCAGTGGCAGTATTGAAGGACTTTTTGCAAAGCCTCCTTTAGACTATTAACTATGAACTCTTCACTGGAGGGCCTCTCCAAAAACAGAGAGTAGATATGGATTTTTATTTAAATGCTCATCGTAGATAGTTCACCAGGCACAGTGTGAGGGATATGCAGAGCTTCTGGATATAGAACATAGCCCTGCCCTACCCCATTTCCATCACAATGACTCAGCTCCAGGGAAGGAAAATGAGTCAGGTATCACCAATGTTAACAGAAGTTCATAAATCACCTAAAAGACTAAAATGTAAGTCATCGTTCTGGGTGTCCTACAACAGTGTAAAAAAATCTCTAGCTTCTCTTCAAAATAAGAAGGTTTTTTTCAAGAGAAAGGCTACAAGTTTTGATGACCACATTAAAAAATATCTAACTTGTCCCCTAAGAACTCTCATTAAGCAAACCCTATGCCTCCAGACCAAGAACAAAGGCCTTGCAGATGGAGCTGCAACTCAGCACCGCTCCTGCTTCTCCCCCTGAAGAGAACCTTCTCTTCACCTGCTCAGGCATTCTGTGCTGAAGCCCTCTCTCCCTTACTCTATGCATGCTCATGCGAGCTGACAGGCCAACGCTGTGAAGTTTAGTCTCAAAGGCATTCAGAATTCGTCCCGGGGAGCTTTGTTTAGAACAGAATTTATATTATTTAGCATTCAAACTTAAATCTGTAATACACTTAGAAGTTGTTGTGTATGATGTCAGAAAGGGGTTACATTTAATTGTTTCTATACGGACATCCAAATAGGGCAGCTCCATTCCTGAATAATCTATCCCCTCTGCTCTTCAGTCTCCCTAAATAACATTTTCATTCCTCTTGTGTCAGGAAGGTTTTTCAAGAAACTTGTCCAGTTCATCTAGAATTGTAGTTGTTTATAAATATTCTGTGATAATTGTTCTGTCATCCCTAATAATGCTAACTTTTAAACTGTTTTTTTCTTAATAAATCTTGCTAGACCTGTATCAACTCTATAATCTTTTTGAAGAACTAAGTTTGATTTGATTTTGTTTTTTCTATCTAGATCAGCGGTTCTCAACCTGTGGGTCACAAAGCACATATAGCATATCAGATATTTACATTATGATCCATAACAGTAGCAAAATTACAGTTATGAAGTAGCAATAAAAATAATTTTATGGTTGGGGGTCACCACAACATGAGGAACTGTATTAAAGGGTCACAGCCTTAGAAGGTTGAGAACCACTGATTTAGATAGATAGAGAGATAGATAGATAGATAGACAGATAAAAGGCTAATATGCAAATTGTCCCTACGTGAGTTTGGGAAATCAGGAGTTCTATCACTTGCTATGACGTGCGCTGACCACCAGGGGGACAGCACGGAATGAAGGAAGGCCCCGGCCAGGCCTAGGGACCCTATCTGTGCATGAATTTCATGCACCGGGCCTCTAGTATGTATATATATGCTCTGTAGTACTTCCTTTCTTTGATGTACTTCAGTTTTAACTCACTTATATTTTTCTAGTTTCTTATAATGGACATCTATCATCAACTGCTAACACCAAAATTTAAAGCTAAAATTTTTCTTTAAGCACTGCCTGCTACAAAGTTTGATTTCATACTTTTATTTTCACTTAACTCAAAATATTTTCTAATTTCTCTTAAATACTTTGTAATCTCTTGAGTCATTAATTATTTATAAGTGTATTGTTTAAACTCTAAATATGTGAGGCTTCTATAAATAATTATATTTTTTCAATGTATTTCTGTTATAGGATAGGACATACTCTGTAAGATACCAATCTTTTGAAATCTATTGAGACCTAGTTTATGTCTCTGTATATGGTTTATTTTGGGGAATATTCCATGTGCCCTTGCAAAGAATATATATTCCATAATTGTTGGATGGAGTGCTCTTAATATCAACTAGGTCAGGGTTAAAATTTTGCATATTTTTACTGACTTATATCAAATTATTTTATTAATTACTGATATAATATTGTTAAAATCCCCAACTATATTTGTATGCCTATTTCTCCCATTAGTTTTCCCATTTTGTTTGATGCATGTGCTTTCAATCTTTATTATTAGTTCCATTATCATATAATTGTTATGTTGTATTACTTGACCCTTTCATCATTATGAATAATGAAATGGCCTCTTTATCTCATATAACACTATTTTTCCTGAAATATATCCTGTCTGATAATAGTATAGTCACATCAGCCTTTTTTTCATGGTTTCTGTTGCATGGGTTATCTTTTTCTATCCTTCCACTTTCAATTTATTTAGGTTTTTGTACTATAAGTGAATCTCTTAAATTATTGAAAATTACTTTTTTATCCACTAAGACAATCTCTGCTTTTAATATGGTTATACTTAGAGCTAACATGTTTCTATTTGTTTTCAATTTGATCTTTGTTCTTCTGTTTTTCTTGTTTCTAAGCCTGCTTTCAGATTAGTTTTTTTTTAGGTATAACTTTTGGTATTATTCTTTCATGGTTACTCTAAGATATTACAAAATTTACATTTTAGAACAGTCTACTTAGCATTAATACTATGTTGCTTTTTATGAAATGTAATAACTTTGCAAGAATATGATTCCATTTACCCTCCTTTGTATCATTGTTGTGATATATTTTATTTTTTTACATGTGCATATGTTATAACTCCACAATCCAAGGATATAAATTGCATTAAATAGGTCAAAATATATCTCTTTTAAAAATTGATAAGAAAATTAGTCCTTCGATCAGCCGAAGGTGGCAGAGGCCAAGTGTATGGAGGGAGGCCCCCAATTAGCGAACACTGAGTTTCTAGCACTCTGATGGCACGGACAGCGAGCCCTGTCCAGCCCACCAGCCCACCAGCGCAGCCACACTGCAGAGCAGGAGGCCTGGGTGCAAGGCCAGCGCCGGGGCCTGCTCCTGGGCTGCCTGGGGGCCCAGCTCCGCCTGCAGAACTGCAGGAAGAACAAGCCCAGGGACTGCTCCGAGGGCAGGTCCCTGCGCTGCAGCCTGGCCCCCTGGCCCCGGCACCCTCACCCAAGGGTTCTGGTCTTCCTTGCTTCACACATGCCTCTTCCCAAGTTGCAGGATAAAGTGGATACCAATGCTAATTATTTCCAGGGTAAACAGGAAAACCAGGTTTCTCAATTTCTCTATCATCTTCTCTGAAGGAAGATGACAAGTGAATTAATTTAAAAAGAAATTAAAAAGAAAATTAGTCCTTTATATTTATTCTCACTAAAGCTCTTTGTGGTTGCAGATATCCAGTCCCTTCATCCTCAGAATTTCTATTAGTATTTCTTATGTTCCAAGGCTCCTGAAATTGTATTTCAGCTTTTTTGAATCTGTAAATGTCTATTTTGCCTTTATTTTTTTATATAGGATAGTTGGTATAAAATATTGGATTTATCCCTTTTTTCCCACTGAGTACTTCAAAGTTATCATTTCATTGCCTCCATTTTTTTCTCATAAGAAGACACAATCATAATTTGTATCATTGTTCCTCTATGCAATGTGTCTCTCTCTACCCCAACTGCTTTTAGGATTTCTTTCTTTACTTTTGATTCTCAGTAATTTGACTTGATGTGACCAGAGTTGACTTAATGTTGCTTGCATCTACTCATCTACTTAATGTTTCTACAGGTTGATGTTTTTCAGCATATTTGGGGAGATATAGCCATAATTCCTTTAAATATTTGTTTTGCCATTTCATCTCTTTCCTCTTTGTAAATTCACTTACACATACATTCGACAGCGTGATATGCACTATAATATAATTAGATTCCATGCATTTTTTTAAAAGTTATTTTTCCCTCTATTCTTCAGATTGTATAATTTCCATCAATTCGTCTTCAAGTTCGCTGACCTACCTTTTCACTTGTCATTTTTCCATCTGCTATTAAATAATCAGCAAATTCTCCATTTCAAATATTATACTTTTATTTAGAATTTCCATTTATTTCTTCTAACATCCATTTTTCTGCTGAAATTCATCTGTTCAACATCATTTCCTTTACATTCTTAAACATAGCTAAAATAGCTGATTTAAAGTCCTTGTCCTCTAATTCTAACAGGTGAATCATGTTAAGGAATGTTTCTACTGTACTTTTGCTTTTGACTATGCACCACATTTTCTTGTTTATTCATGCCTGCAGTAACTTTCAATATACACTTTTCACTGTGAATTTTACATACTAAAACTCTGGATTATGACATTTTCCTCTAAGAAAGTGCTGATTTGGGTTATCAAATACCTAAATTACTTATTATATATCTTGAGCTTGTGGCGGTTTGGTTTTATATTTTGTTAGGGTTTATTCATTTGAACCATAGTTTTGTGAAGAACGCTTAGTCTTGAAGAAATAACCACTATTACTAAGTCATAGCCCTTCGGAGGTTTCAATTAAAAATCCTTCTCATTCGGACAAAATTAAATCTCGATTCCTGTCGCCCCTGTGGTAGGCAGCACTTCAAATCTTTGCTTAACATTTGCAACTTACAAGCTGTTGTTGTCCCTACATTCCCTGGAATCTTCCCTGTGCATGCATAGTTCAGGTGTATCCGAAGATATGAGAAAAGTTCATATGCAGCTTTAGGGTCTTTCTCTTCTTGTGACTTCTTCCTTTTTAGCATTTCCCTCCTCAATTTCCAGCTGTTCTAGCAATCCTGATCTCTGAACCTAACCACTTAAGCCTTTAAAACTGGGCTTTCTGCCTGAGTTTCAGCTCCCCTGCTAAAACCTCATGGGCTGAGATTGGCCTACAGGAAAAAAATAACAACCACACCAAAAACAACACTGTCTTAGCCAGTGGGCTTCTTTTATTTTATGGGTCAGATAAATTCCAGCCTTTCTTGCTTCGGGCTTCTCTCCAAAGTCTTAAGATAGTTGTTTTATTTTATATCTTATCTAGAGTTTATAATTGCTAACTGGGGAGAATTAGTCTGGTATTAGATACCTTTACTAAAATTAGAACTACCAAGAGATTTATATAAAGGGTACATGGCTAAGAGCATGATGAAAAAAAGGACTCAAAATCAAAGACTTAAAATGGGTTTGTTACAATGATTGTGTCTTTAGAACATGTATCTTAAAGGCTGAATACAAATTTTTTTAAATACAGGATTTAATAAAGATTGCTGTTGGAAACATAATAGGCAATGAATAAATACTGTTAACAAAGAAAAGATGATAGTTTTTGAACTTATGCAAAAATAAACTTGGGAGGAAAGAATATGGTGAAGAAATCACAATAGTCCATAATGATCATCTCCAGTGGTCGGCAAACTGCGGCTCGCGAGCCACATGCGGCTCTTTGGCCCCTTGAGTGTGGCTCTTCCTAAGCCTTAGGAGTACCCAAATTAAGTTAATAACAAAGTACCTACCTATATAGTTTAAGTTTAAAAAATTTGGTTCTCAAAAGAAATTTCAATCGTTGTACTGTTGATATTTGGCTCTGTTGACTAATGAGTTTGCCAACCACTGATCTAGAGTAACAGTGCATCTCCTTGCAGATGCCGAAAGCAGAGTGGGCCACTGAGCTACACAGAGTGAGCTGTCCACTCCCCAGCA
>NW_006287459.1:196652-202331 GCF_000327345.1 Myotis davidii | reverse complement strand
CAGGATACGGCAAAAACTAATTGCATGCTTCCAAAGGGACTTTGACAGAAAGGAAAGTGTAAGTAATATAGGCAAACAGTAGGTGTCAAAGCTATATTAGGTTTATTAACTGAGGTAAGGAGAAGAAAATCCAGAGGCTAACAATTCTGAAAAATCAAGCACATATTTGACATCAAAATTGCTCAGCAGGTAATTAGCCTTCACCTAGAAGAAGTTCAAGATCATGACTAGATCCTATGAAATCGTTTGTGGTCTGAGGGGGTGCCTAACTCCCACTATTGTTCAAGTTACCTTCTCTGGGCTCCCTATGTCTACCTCTACCCCATTTTAAAACAGGCTGAGACAAAGCCTGCTTCTCTGTACTTCCATGATCCTCTTTGCATAAGCTATAAAAGCTCAGCCCATCTTACAATATTAGCTGTTTGCCTCCTCGCTCTTCCCAGATTAGCACTATAAGCATACAAAACGTTAGATTATGAGGGCCTTGAAGACATGAACTATATCTTTTATCTCTGTATCCCAAAGATCAACACAATTATTGGCATGTTAAATACTAAGTCATTATTAGCAGATGATGGATGGATGGATGGATGGAAGGATGGGTGCACGGACAGTATCTTAGTCAACTAGGGATCCCACAATAAAATTCTACAGATTCAGTGGCTTAAACAATAAGACTTAATTTTCTTATAGTTCTGGGGGCTAGATGTCCAAGATCAAGGTGTTGGCAGGTTTGGTTTCTTCTCAGGCCACTCTCCTTGCCTTGCAAATGGTCACTTTCTCTTTGTCCTCACATGGCCTTTCCTCTGGTCATAAACATGCCCGGTGTCTCTACGTGTGTCCAAATTTCCTCTTCCTATAAGACACCAGTCAGATCGGGATAGGCCCCACCCTAATCACCTCATTTTAACTTACTCGTCTCTTTAAAAGGCCCTATCTCCAGATGCAGTCACATTCTGAGGAAATGGGGGTTAGTGCTTCAACATAGAAATTTTGTGGGGCACAATTCAGTCCATAATAGACAGCATAGTAAAACAGTCTACTAGTCTAGAGTCCCAAACACAAGAAAACAGGTCAGAACAGAAGTCTCTGAATTGAACTTTAGTAGAGGAGAGGTCCTGGGCCTTCAGAAAGTAAAAAGGAATGTGAAATTTGGAGATTGTAAGATCTGGGTTCTGGTCATGGTTAGCTTACAAAATGAACAAATCGCTGACTCCTTCTGGATGGTGATTTCCTGGACTCCAAAAAGGGGTTGGTAATTCTACTTGCTCTATTTCACAGGGCTGTTATGATGATAAAGTAAAATGTTGAAATTCTTTGTAGATTGTACTACAAACACTAGTTTGGGTGGTGTTTTGTTGTTGTTGTTTTTATCTTTAGCAGATCTGAGGCACAAGATTAGGACACCTGACTTAAAACCAGTGCTGAACATGGAAGACCCACGGCCTTTCATCATGCCTTGCCCTATACATCTCTCCCACTGTTGTTCCTTAGTTATATCCTTTTATAATAAGCCAGTAATTTAGTAAGTAAGACAATAAATTTAAGCCCTAACTGGTTTGGCTCAGTGGAAAGAGGGTTGGCCTTCAGACTGAAGGATCCCAGGTTCGATTCCAGTCAAGGGCATGTACCTTGGTTGCGGGCACATCCCTAGTGGGAGGTGTGCAGGAGGCAGCTGATCGGTGTTTCTCTCTCATCGATGTTTCTAACTCTCTATCCCTCTCCCTTCCTCTATGTAAAAAATCAATAAAATATTTTAAAAAAAGAAAAGAAATTTAAAATACTGTTGCTAAAGACAGAAACAGCAACAAGCTTGAAAATGAAGGGTAAAAGCTTCATTTGAGAATGAATTATTTTTGGCCAAAAAGTTGGGGGGGAAATCCAACAACTCCTGAATAAGGATTCCTCTATCTTTTGGATCAATCAGCACAAATTACATATTTTTTAAATTGGCATTGATAAAATATGAATTCACTAAGCAAAAGTGACCAAAGTCATGTTAACCTTCCCTAAATCATTGTAAACTTTCTGGATGTCAGTTCCCCCATTGTGCTTCATATCACCACAAAAGAAAGATTTCTATACTCGAGACCAGTGATGGTGAACCTTTTGAACTCGCGTGTCAGCATTTTGAAAAACCCTAACTTAACTCTGGTGCCGTGTCACATATAGGAATTTTTTGATATTTGCAACCATAGTAAAACAAAGACATATTTTTGATATTTATTTTATATATTTAAATGCCATTGAACAAAGAAAAATCAACCAAAAAAATGAGTTCGCGTGTCACCTCCGACACGCATGTCATAGGTTCGCCATCACTGCCCTAGCCAGTTTGGCTCAGTGGATAGAGTGTCAGCCTGTAGGCTGGAGTGTCTTGGGTTCAATTCCGCTCAAGGGCACATGCCCGGATCGCAGGCTCAATTCCCAGTAAGGGTTGTGCAGGAGGCAGCCAATCCATGATACTCTCTCATCATTGATGTTTCTATCTCTCTCTCCCTCTCCCTTCTTCTCTGAAATCAATAAAATTATATTTTTAAAAAGGAAAGACTTCTATTATAGCCATTTCATTCTGCTGTCATAAAATGGTAGATACAACAACAACAAATAGTACTTCTGTTGTTGCTGTCTCGTTATTTGTCTGTCATCGCAATGAAAGAGTAAAAATGATTTCCTCATCTGTAAACATTAAAATCTGACAGATACTGACAAGCAATCTTAGAAAGGACCAGAGGAACTACTGAAATCATGGAGTCTTCCCCCTACCTTTTACAAAAAGAAAGGCTGGGAGGAAGAGCCTGGATTAGTCCCCAGGCAGTGAGTGAGAGGGGCAGAGTGGAACCTTGAGCTCCTTCCTGAGTTCGGGGCGAGCCTCAGCCATTTCCCTGCAGGCCCATCTTTCTCTGGGCCTTGCAATGCAGCCAGCCTATAACTGCCTCAAATTGGCAAAGCATTTGTTAAGTCTCCAAAAATAAAGACATGGCTATTTTGGACATAATTACTATTTCGTTATCTCTGAATACATTTCTAGAAAAACATTGGCTCTGTGAAATCACTTCATTTTCCAAGGATGGTATTTCCGTCACTAGGAACCCCTGTCTAAATTTAGACTTTTCCTGCATCAGTGTTTCTTTAAACTGTAAGCCACGCACAGCAAATTATCTGGTTACATCACCTCACCTTTAAGTTACTGCTTTTTCAAAATATAGATAAATCCTGACCCCTAGTGGCCAAGCATGTTAGTATCTGCAAACTGAAGAATTGAAATTGAGATGCTGGTCAGGACAGTGTTTTGACAAATAGTAGAATGTTTGTGTCCAGTAGACACACCTTTACTAAAATAAAAACAAAAGAGACTGAAAGGTTTTCTCCTGCAGATCCACGAACTATGTCTAATGAAAAGTGGAAAGTTACTGTCTAATGTTGTTCTAGTAAATACTGTTGTTTATATAGGCTGAATCTATATATAAAGACTCAAAATTCTTAAATATGATAACACATGTAATTTCCTTCACAGTGAATCATAACTAAATATAAAAATTTCGTGTCTTTTCACACTCTGATTGATGTTATAAAACAGCTCTATTTTTAAAACTTATAGAGCTATAAAAATTAGTTCTCCCTAGAGCACTCACTAAAATAATTTCATGATTCATATTTTCACATTTCTGTATAAAACATATGGTGGACTTGCTTATGACATACAGCCAAGCCAGCGCTAAATTGGACTGCATGATCTTAATTTAGCCCAAGCTTCTGTCTTCTAAGAAGTCATTTTGTAAGAGTTCTTACTTTCTCATTATTTCTATCACAGCAATAAAACTTCATTTCCTTTTCAGGTCCCTTTCAACAGAATATATATCCATTCAATCTTCGTGTGTGTGTGTGTGTGTGTGTGTGTGTGCATGCATCCAAGTGCATAATTTACAAATAAGTAGGATCTTCTGTATTCTATGAAAATTTATTTGATCATTGCTAGGATTTAAAATATATATTTAAAAATACACATTAACACATAGTCTACCAGAAAATCACATTGTGCATGTGGTCAACAAGTATAAACTCTCATTAGAGTGACGGAGGTACCAAAATACTCTGGAGTGGAAATCTTGGTAATATAAACATAAACTAATGTAGAGAAAAGCAAAGAGGAAGCTATAGTATCAATTAAAGCTGAATAATTAAAATTATTGCTGTGATGTGGTTAAGACACAGAAAAACTAATTCTGACTGTGACAGCAGTTTGTTTACTCTGTTTAGTTCAACTCGTCAACTGTCCAAGTTATTTTGTTAACATGGAAGGGAGAGTTCATGTGCACATAAAGATATATTTACTAATTAATAATAATTCCATTTTGTAAAATCTGTCAATCTGCTACTTGGGGATTCCTGTTTCTGATTAAATGGCTTATTCATTGAACTAATAGTCATCAGGGTCACTTAGTTTCCCTGGGAAGTCAGCATAACAAAAGGGGGGATAAAATACATTAACGGATGATTTAATATATTCAGAATAAATTATCCTACTTTTGGTGCTGTAATTCCCTTATAGGACCAATCCGCAATAAACAAGCCATTGAATTTTATAATTGGAAAATAGAACCAGAATATACAAATATATTACCCTTTCATTTAATCTGAGATCATAAACTCTTATAAACTATACAACTACATATGTACTATACCACTCCATACTTTTGAAGTATATACATTAAATGCTTGTTAAGGTGACATTATATTGACTATAACTTTTATTTAGGAACATTCTATGCTCAGCAATAACTAGAATCCATATTACTAAACTGGAGGCCATAAAACATTTTTCCACATGATCAGTGAAGGAATAATGATCATGTTTATATAATTCCTCTTAAGTAGGCAACAAAACATGAATAGCATGAATAGCAAAGATGGTGAAAGTAGCAACAGCAGCTTACATTTATTGAGCACTACCTGTGTGCTAGCCGTTGTTCTAACGTCTTTATATTAATTATCTTGGTTAATACAATCCTATGAGGTAAATATGAAAAAAAATATGCTTAGCAAGATTAAGGTATTAGGTGATAAACATTATAAATTGAATGTCACAAAGATGTGAGGTGGTAGAGTTCATGAGTCCAAGGCACATAGATGGTAAGTGATAGAAATTATGTAGGTAACAAATCAGATAGGTAATTAATGATAAAGGTTAGTTATTCCAGGTTCGATGAATGGTAAGTAGTGGGGATTACATGTTCAAAGTTACCTCAATGGCCTCTGGTAAAGGTTAGGCATTCAAGGTCAGATGGGTGATGGGTGGTAAAGGCTGTAAATACAACACCACAAAGCTGATAACTGATAGTGTCTCTCTGTTCTCCATCCCCTCATTAGTACACTGGGTGCTTTGGTCTGGGTGATTGTGAAGAACACTGCTAGTTACCCAAAATCGATTTCTCTTTCGATGCATAGTAACAGTGATAAATGACATGACTGCCTGACAAGGATTTTATCTCCCAGTGCCCTGTGGACAGGTGTGGCTTGGTGACTGAGTTCTCACCAATGGAATGTCATCAGAAGTGACACTACCTTCAGCCCTGGCCTATAAACCCTTGTATTAAACTCCTATATTCAAGTTCTCTTCTCACAAATCAGGATCAGGACATGCCTGAACCTGGCTTCACTCAACTGGCCCTAGGGCCC
>NW_006287459.1:189169-195559 GCF_000327345.1 Myotis davidii | reverse complement strand
CACAAAAACAGAGAAAGTATTTGTAAATCAGATATCCAATAAGGGATTGATATCCAGAATAGATAGAGATCTAAAACTCAAGCATAAAAAAACCAACAATATGTTTCAAAAATGGACAATGAACTTCAAAAGACGTTTCTCTAATGATATACAAAAGGCCAATAAGCACATAAAAAATATGCTCACTATCACTGCTGGACTTCATAACATATTTAAATTTTGTACACATCAAAAGAGATTATCATCAACAGAGTAAAAAGGAATCCCACAAAATAGGAGAAAGTATTTGTAAATCAGATATCCAATAAGGGATTGATATCCAGAATAGATAGAGATCTAAAACTCAAGCATAAAAAAACCAACAATATGTTTCGAAAATGGACAATGAACTTCAAAAGATGTTTCTCTAATGATATACAAAAGGCCAGTAAGCACATAAAAATATGCTCACTATCACTAAACACTAGGTAAATGCAAATCAAAATTACAATGCAATTGCACCTCATACATAACATAATGAGACACTACTTCATATCCATTAGAATAGCTACTATAAAAGAAAGAAACCCAGAAATGACAAGTCTAAAATTTCAATGTAAGCATATCCACCAGGATAGCTACAATAAAAAAGACAGATAATAACAAGTATTGGCAAGAATGTGGAGAAATTAGAACCCTTGTGCACTATTGGTAGGAATGTAAAATGGTATAGCCATTGTGGAAAACAGTATGGCAGTCTCAAAAAAAAATGTTAAAACTATAATTATTATATAATCCAGCAATTCTACTTCTGGGTTTCTAAACAAGAGAATTGAAAGCAGAGTCTCAATAGATAGTTGTATAGTCATGTTCGTAGTAGCATTATTCACAATAGCTAAAACATGTAAGCAACCCAAGTGTCCACTGACAGGTGAATGGATAAGCAACATGTATTATATGCGTAAAATGGAATCTGATTGAGCCCTGAAAAGAAATTCTGACATATGCTACAACATGGATGAACCATGAAGACATTAAGCTAAGTCAAATAAGCCAACCAAAAAAAGATACATTTGGTATGATTCCATTTACATTAGGTACTTATAGTGTCAGAATCATAGATACAGCAAAGAGCATGATGGTTCCCAGGTGCTGGTAAAGGAACTATGGGAGTTAATATGATTGAGATAAGCAACATGTATTATGTGCATAAAATGGAATCTGATTGAGCCCTGAAAAGAAATTCTGACATATGCTACAACATGGATGAACCATGAAGACATTAAGCTAAGTCAAATAAGCCAATCAAAAAAAGATACATTTGGTATGATTCCATTTACATTAGGTACTTATAGTGTCAGAATCATAGATACAGCAAAGAGCATGATGGTTCCCAGGTGCTGGTAAAGGAACTATGGGAGTTAGTATATGATTGATGTAGAGTTCCATCTTTCTTCAGTTTCAAACAATGATTCTACTAAAGTACTTTTTACAATCATTGGAGATCTCAATCTTAAGTCCATAAATGTATAAAGAATCTACTTCATGTAGTATTTCTCATTCCAACATTCCTGGGACTATGTCCTGTAGCATATATGATCATACACATTCCAGTCCTCCATCAAGTACTAAGAACATTAAGCTTCTGAGAAGAGAAATATTAACAATCCTATGTAATGAAAGCTTAAAATGCTAAGTGTCTGGTCATCCAGTCAGCTATTCAACCAATCAAAGTGTAATATGCTAATGACATGCTAAGGCCACTCAACCACTCGCTATGACATGCACTGACCAGCAGGAGGCAGACAGTCGACTGGTTGACCAGTTGCTATGATGGGCACTGACCACCAGGGGGCAGACGCTCCTACCAGTAGGTTAGCTTGTTGCTGGTGTCTGGCTGGCTTAGCTTGTTGCTGGTGTCCGGCCTATCAGGGCTGAGTGAGATGGGCCAGACACACCCTGGAGCCCTCCCGCAGTCCTTCTCCGGCTGGTCAACCTCCTACATCCCTCCCTGGCCTCAATTGTGCACTGGTGGGGTCCCTCGGCCTGGCCTGCACCCTCTCACACTCTGGGACCCCTCAGGGGATGTGAGAGAGCCAGTTTCAGCCCAATGGCGGAACAACCCGTCACTATGACATACACAGACCACCAGTACTGACACCAACATCAGGGGATGTGAGAGAGCCAGTTTCAGCCCAACAGCGGAACAACCCGTCACTATGACACACACAGACCACCAGTGCTGACACCAACACGCACTGACACCAACACAGGAGCTGCCCCCTGGTGGTTAGTGCACTCCCACAGGGGGAGCACCACTCAGCCTGAATCCAGCTCATGGCTGGTGAGCGCATCAGTGGTGGCAGAAGCTTCTCCCACCTCCACGGCAGCGCAAAGGATGTCCAATGGGAGGTAGCGGGCCTAAGCCATCAGTTGGACATCCCCCAGGGCTCCCAGACTGCAAGAGGGCGCTCCCTGGGCTGAGAGACAACTACCCCCATCCGAAGGGCATGAATTTTGTGCACTGGGCCCCTAGTAATATATAACAAACATAAAGTCAAAGCACAGTGTATGCGATTTAAAATTTACCACACTGTCAAAAATCCCAATTTTTGAATTGTCCTTGTGTTCATTCATAGTAAATAAGAGCTGGGAACCCTTCTATTCTGTCCAAATGAGGCAATTTCTAAACGTCTTTAGAAAGGTCATGCTCCTGGACTTCAACTTCTTACTAGGGTTTTAATTATACTACCACCTTTCGAGATTTTCAAGATCCACTAGGGTCTGTAGTGTTTCCCATTATGCCCCACTCCCACCCGCTTGCCTGCATTCAGCCCCACCCATGGGCTCCTTGACTGCAATTATCTACATCACTTGTGGCTTTAGCGTGTGGGAGAAGTACTCTTCTTCTCAAGTACTTCCTCTGCACCTTTATAGTGTCCTAGGTTCATAGTCAACCTTTACGATATAATGTACAGTATGGCAACTATAATTAAATACTATGTTGTATATTTGAAAGTTAAGAGATAACTTTAAAAAGTTCTCACCCCCCAAAAAAAATTTTTTAACAATGTGAGATGATAGATATGTTAACTAGCTTTACTATGGCAATCATTTTGCTATATATACATATATTAAATCAGTATAGCCTATACCTTAAACTTGTACAATGTTTATATACCAGTTTAAGTCAATAAAGCTGGGGAAACTTTTTAAATAAAAAATAAAAGTTTTTGTCTTATCCTCTATTTCCTAACGACACATGAATTCATTGTGGTTGTTTTTCAAAGTGGAGTTGCCAAGAATAAGAAATGGGGAATGAGATGAGAGCTCGCCTCTGCTTCCTGTAATGGGCTACAGACTTCCACGGAGTGTATCATTGGAAGAAAAAGTTCTGTAAATTTTTAAAAGGTTGAAAATTACTGTTTACTTATTTTTGTATTCCCTGCTGTTCCAAGCACAATCCCTCTTCCCTGGTGGTGGGTAGCAATATATAGGAGCTAAAATTAGTATGATGAATAAAATTGTCCTCTACCTACCAGGAGGTAACAATAAAGGGTTATCAAGAAGCATATATTCAATCAGTTGGCACATATTATTAATTTTTAATTGTTGACACTATTACAGATGTCCCCCACTTCTCCCTCCCTTTCACACCTCTTCACAACCCCCAATCTCCATTCCCCTGGCCTTCACCACACTGTTGTCTGCGTCCAGGGGCTATGCATACATGTCCTTTGGCTAATCTCTTTGCCATACTATAATAATAGCAAAATCATTTGCTAAAAAATTAGAAGTACAAGTCACTTTTTATAAAAGGTAATTGGTAGCAATAGGCTCAACCTAAATCAAAGAGCCACACAACAGCATGATTAGAACTTCCTAAAATGATCAGAATGTCTTAAGTAGCAAAATGAGATGTGAGCAATATTAAATTATAGTTCACATTCGCCCCCGCACTCCTCATCTAAGCAAACATCGATAGCTATTCCATCTTAGGCCTCTATCTTTGCTTTACCCACTATGTTAGGCAAAATAACATACCCCTCTGGACTGTGCAATGTCATATTACATGACAAGAGTTACAGTTGCAGACTGAATGAGGGTTACTAATGAGTTGAAATTAATATAAGAAAAACATCCTGGATTATTGTGATGGGCTCAATGTAAACATAGTGTCTCTTGAATGTAGAAGAGGAAAACAGAAGAGTCAGAACTAGAGAGATGGCATCATGAGAAAGCCGGTTTTGAAGACGGAAGGGGCCATGAGCTAAGGAATCCAGAAATTTTCTAGAATCTGGAAAAGGCAAGAAAAAGGATTCTCCTCAGAACCTCCAGCAAGAAATGCAGCCCTACCAACACCTCGATTTTGGCCCAATGTGACCCATTTCAGACTTCTGACTCCAAATGTAAGATAATGAAGTTGTGTTGTTTTAAACTATTTAGTTTGCGGTAATTTTTTTTTACAGCAGCAATAGGAAACTAAATTGCTCCAACCTTCCTCAGATGCCCAGAAACTGTTCCTTCCTTATCAACTATCTTTCCCATTTCAGTCACCTGTCATTACTCCCAAACTATCTGTATTTGTAAGATGATAATTATAATTTGATAAGATAGTGATGTTTTCTATAAATTGCTTTGTCAAAACAATTACTAGGAAAGATATTACCAAAGACTTAATGAATATTTAAGTCATGATTATACAGCTATTTTAATTAATGTCATTCAGACACCAATTTAGAAGCAAAATATATTTTTAAATTCTCAAATAGCACATCATTATTTTTATGGGGTTTTTGAGAAGACAAAGTTGCTGTTTATGTTGAGTTGATCTCTTCTTTAAGAACAGACTATTTAAGAAAAGTCGGCATTGTCTGTTTGATCTTCCAATGTATGTTAAGTGAAACAGAGAATGTGGAGAGTAAAGGTGATCCTCACTTCTAACACAATTTCACCAACATATTAAGTGTGTTGAAATACCTCCAAAGTTTAAACACAAGTGGGACTTAAGAACTCAAATTAATATACACAGGTAGATAGTTTCTGTTTCAAAAATACTTTCATTTCAGTACCTGATAGAAAATGTGAGACTTTTATCTAAACAACAAACACAGAATGCTATGAGAATCCATGGCTGGCACAGACTGGACGGGGTGTGGAGAGATGTCTCAGTCCCTAAAGAATCAGGATGCCTACTGTGTGCAGGCACTACAGCATACTAAGTGATTTACACAGGTTATATCATTTAGCCCTCACAATCATCTGGTGAGGAAGCGCTGTTATTTTTCTCTTTTTATTGATGAAAAAGACAAGGCTTAGGTTACCTAACTTTTCTAAGGCTTGAGGAAATTAAAGCATAAAGCCAAAACTCATTCACTTCCTCATCCATGTAATAAATCATTATTTAGCACCAACTGTGTATGAGACAGATCCAGATGCTGGGGTGACAGTACTGAAGACAGCAGATAAAAATACCTACCTTCATGAAACTTATTTTCTGGAGAGGAAACAGAAAATAAATAAGATTTAAAAGTTTAGATCTGGCTGGTGTGGCTCAGTTGGTTGGAGCATCATCTCCTGCACCAAAGGTTGTGGGTATTCCCGGCTCAGGGCATACACCTAGCTTGGGGCTTCCATCCTGGGTCTGCGTATATGCAGGAAAACCAATTAATGTTTGCATTGGTCTCTCTCTCTCTCTCTCTCTCTCTCTCTCTCTCTCTCTCTCTCTCTCTGTCCCTCTCTCTCTAAAACAAATGAAGCATAACCTTGGGTGAGGATTGTTTAAAAATCCATTAAAAGTTTTTATTTGTTTGTTTGTTTTATGTGTAGATAGTGATGGGTGCCCACAAAAACAAACAAACATGTAAAACGTGACAAGAAAATAAAAAGGGGGGCAGGGAGGGAAAGGGGCGGAGATTGAAATTTTAAATAAGGTGGTCAGGGAAGTCCTCACGTGGACCATGTTACGTTTGACATCCAAGTCTATTCGTCCACTAGGCAGTGAGTATATGAGAGAAGGTGACATTTGAGTAATTGCTTAAAGGGAGTGAGGGAGTTTTGATGTGTAGATATTAATGGAGAAAGCACTTAAGGGAGAATAAATAGCAAGCAGAAAGGTGCTGAGATGGGAGGTTGGTATGGCGAAAGCAAAGTGAGAGAAGGAAAGAAGAAGATACATCTGGATAGCAATGGTGGAGGGAAAATTCTTATGGGACTTTGTAGATCACAGTCAGGTCTTTGGCATTTGCTTCTGAAGAGAAAATGGGGTTTTTGATCATAGGAGGATGTGTTTAAACATGAACACTTTGGCTGCTGTGCTGAGAACAATCTAAAAAAGAGGCAGGTAGCATGGCGAGTGGTTAGCCCTGGCCAGTGTTTCCAAGTGGTTAGAGCATCCACCTGCACCCTGAG
>NW_006287459.1:181198-188792 GCF_000327345.1 Myotis davidii | reverse complement strand
TCTCCACCTGCACACTGAGGGGTCCAGGTTCAATTCCTGGTCAAGGGCGTGTACCGGGGTTCCAGGTTTGATCCCCAGACCCAGTCTAGGTGTGTGTGGGAGGCAGCTAATCGGTGAGTCTCTCACAACCTATGTTTCTCTCTCTTTCCTTCTCCCTCCCTTCCACTCTCTCTAAAAATAAATAAATAAATGGGGGAGGGGGAAACCCTCTTGTGAGGATTCACAAAAGAAAAAGGAGAGAGAAAATGGTTAGAACACGTCTCCAATAACCCAAGCTGAAGAAGGTAGCGCCTTGTGCAAGTGTGGTAACAGTGGAAGAGAGGCAATTTGTCAGATTGTCAATATATTTAAAAGCAGAGCAACAGGATTTGCAGATGCCATAAATGTGTGGCATAAGAGGAAGAGAGCCCCTCAAAATGACAAGTTTTGAAGCCTGAGCAACCAGGAAGGTAAACTACCATTTCTCTTTGGGAAGAAGACATTTGGACATGGTAAATTTGTTATTCTCATTAGACATTTAAGTGTACTGTCACATAGAGCTGGATATATTCGACTGGAGGCTAGGGGAAAGAGCCTGGACTGGAGATGTGGATTTAGAAAACATGATCACATAAATTTAATTCCAGATCTGTTTGATTTCCAAACCCAGCTCCTATTAGGAGCAATTCTCCATGGTATTTCTACATGTCTTAGATTAGCTTTTCAGATATGCAAACATTCTTGGAAAGCACAGTGCTTCCATCCAGGTTGAAGGGCAGATGTGTTTCCTGACCGAGATCTTAAAGGTAAGGTCTCCCGTGGCTTGCAGCGCACAGCCCCCTCTTTAGTAGGATCGGTTTCCTTAGCTCAGTGAACCTCGGCTGTGACACAAACCTGGCGTGTGCAATGCTCACCAGGACTCATCCTGCATCATCCCCATTAGATGAGGAGAGAGCCAGGGGAAGCACTGCATTGATGAAGTTTATGCTGCCGGATGATCCATGAGCAATAAACCATCTAAATCCATTCATGCTCATTGTTTCCTTACCGACCAAAGTCATGGCAATGTGAAAAGTCCATCTAGCAGCTGAAGGAGTAGCTGCTGCATAGGGACTGTTTAACCACTTGGGAATAAGCACTATGTAAGAGGAACCACTGGCAATTTTGTAGCACGGAAAGAGGCATGATCTAACTTGAAGTTTGAAACTAAAACTCCTCTAGTACCAGAGGGAACATTGAACTGAAGTGGGAGGAGAAGCAGATAAACCAGTTAGGCTGTTGCTGAAATAACCCATGCAAGAAATCAAGAAAAGCCTGGCCAAGGGTATTAACAAGGGGGCCTATTCAAGAGGCGCGAAAATCAATCGGCCTTCAAGTCTCTTTACCACTTTATGTGAGAGTCATTACAACAGTAAGTAAGAGAATAAATTGGGGTCATTTTCTTACATAAGAATGGAGTTTGGCACAGTTGCTGCATCCCTGCCAGAAATCTGTGTTGACTTCCCCATGCAGTTGTTCTCTTTTTCATGGTCCCCGGCAGCTGCCTTGAGTATCATATCTGCAAGCAGCAAAGCCCAAACAGGAAGGAAAGGAAAAAATCCCATTGCACAGGCACCTCTTCCTTTTTAATCAGAGCAGAAGATCTTTCCCAGAACCCTGTAAATATGTTCCCCTCGGGTCCCATCAACCAGAATGGCCCGTGTCTCAAATGCAAGGAAAGCTGAGAAAATGAAATCTGGCCCTTTCAGCCTCTATCATGGGAAATAAGTTCCAAAAGTGGTGAAGAAAGGTTGGGATTAGCTGTTGGGAGAGACTAACCAAATTCTGATTAGATGTGGAGGCTGGGAAAGAAGGAAAAGTCAAAATAACTGCTTAGACACCCAGCTTGGGCCACTGAGAGGATAGTAATGCCATTCACCGAACTAAGTGAGAGGAACAGGTTTGGGGTAGGGAATGATAAAATATAATTTTAATCCTCACCTGAGGATATGTTTATTAATTTGAGAGAGAGAGAGAAACATCAATCGGTTGCCTTCCATACAACACCCCGACCAGGGATTGAACCCGCAACCTATGTATGTGCCCTGACCGGGAATCAAACCCACAATCTTTTGGTGTACTGAAGGACACTTCAACCAACTGAGCCACCAGGCAAGAGCAATGATAAAATCTTTTAAAATATATTTAAGCCCTAGCCAGTTTGGCTCAGAGGATAGAGCATAGGCCTGTGGACTGAGGGGTCTCGGGTTTGATTCTGGTCAAGGCCACATGCCCGGGTTGTGGGCTCAATCCCCAGTGGGGGGGAGTGTGCCGCAGCTGATCAATGATTCTCATCATTGATGTTTCTCTCTCTCTCTCCTTCTCTTTTTCTTCCTCTCTCTTTAGAAAATCAATAAAAAATGAGGGACAGGTTAAATATTACTGAATTTTACAGGGAAGGAGAGGGAGTTAAATTTATATATGGCACCAAAGTTTCTAAAGCACATAATTGTTGCCCCTGTGTGTGCCTCGGTGTCAGTGTGAGGCGTGTGTGTGTGTGTGTGTGTGTGTATTTCTGGTTGGAAAGCCAGAGCTCAGTTTTATTGGGGTCTACAGCTTAAGATTGAGAGCTAAACTAAAATTGTAAGTTTGGGACAATATAACTAAATTCACACAGTAAAATAGTTTGTCCAGAGACTCTTTGTAAAGTTATTAGAGAAGAGCCAAAAAGGAAATCTTGGAAAGAGAAGCCCATTGAGAAAATAAAAAGGAAAGTCCATAAAAGTGGCAAAGAAAGCAGGAGAGAACAATAGTTTAAGGTAGAAGAGAGATCAATCGTACTAAGTGCTTCCCAGAGACCAGTTAAGGAGAAGATTTAGAAGGGAATTGCCTATCAGTTTTAGCAACAAATATATCATGGTGACCATTGCCCAGGGAGAAACATCCTATATACAGAGGTAGTTATAGAGAAATAAAAATTTTTGGTTATTTGTTATTATTTTTTAATGAGCAATCTGAGGCCATGGGAGAGAGTTGGAAGACAGGGACATAAGAATGATCTGTAACAGCTACACAATTGTAATATCCAATTGTCAGGAAATGTGTACGCCTTGGATCTTTGTAGAATCACCTATCAAGAGTCTAGGATGGTCAACAGAGCTCCCTCCTCCAATTCCATCCCTTGCTTATTCTTGCTATTTTATAGCCTGAAGACACATTTTCTTTATTTTCTTACACTAATTTGCTACAGTTCACCACTCAAAAACAGAGAAGAAAGAAGTTTAAGAAATGTTATCCGAGTAAAAGCACAATTCCCATGGCAGTGACCTGAGACAGGGTGCCAGTTCCTGAGGGAAATTTTCAATTAAAGAAAAAATAAAATCCCAAAATTGTACATCACTCTATTTTATGTTTTACTTTTTCAATTCTATGATAAATCCTTTAAAAAGTACAAATAAAAGTAAATGCTAAGTTTTATATTGTAGGAAGTTTCAGATTAATGGTTTTTTTAATGGTCTTTACTGTCTGTTACTGCTAAACTCTAGTCTAGAAAGTCAGTCAGAGTAACCTGCTATCCATAAAGAACAATTGGTACAAACAAAACCTAGTTTATAAGGAAAAGCAGTACTAGCAACACAGCGTGACCTAAATCAGGTTCAACCCTGCCCTCTAGTGTATAAGTGTAGTATAGCAGCTTCCATTTTATATTGAAACAAATTGAACACTCAACACCCAGCATGTGCCAGGTTCTACGCCCGGAGCTGAGGATACAACTGTAGACAAAACCTAAAAGGTCCCCATATCCATTATTTAGAACTTACTTTAATTATTATTTATAGAAATAAACTTCTATTTCAAAACCTCTCTACTGTTTAACTATCTGCCCCAGTTTCCCTATTCCACTTGTCCTGGCTTCTTTATTAGCCTGTCTCAAAACTATCAAAATCAGCATTTTTAGAATTCTAGAGTTTGAGTAAAGACTTTCAGAAACCTGGGGTGGGGGGAGATTCATGAAAGGCGACTGAATATCATTAAAAATAGTCAGTTAGTCAGTTTTGTATTTTAATTTGGCCCAGTCTACTCTCTGCTCCCAGATCAAAAGTAGCCCCGTCTGGGGTATGGAAAACAAAGCCTGGCTGGGAGCACCTTCAAACCCTCCTTCCCAGATAATAGCCACTACTTAACCTCTCCATTGAAGATAAAAGAAAGAACCTCTGGAGAAGCCTTTGAAAGGCTTGTCTTTATTTTGTCCACCTCAGAACTCTCACATAGTGCTAAAGCCACACCCAGGGGGAAATGGCGTTTGTCAAAAACTTTACAAGCAGCTATTTCCTTGCTTCTGGCTGAAAGACCATGACCATGAGCGAGGAAAACCTTACCTGTTGTAGGTGCAGGAAGGGAACGGCACCAAGTGTTAGTCTGGTGGGGTCAGCCTGGACTTGGGTTTGTTGTAGGCAGGTGGACAGACAGGAGCAGAGGAAGGGCGATGGGCATACCACCCCCCCCCACCACCACCACACACACACACACACACACACACCTGGTAATGAGAAAGAACTGGTAGGGCAGATATTAGAGGTATTCAATTCAAGACCTTGCCCCTAGGACCTCTCTCCACCCTAGAATGCCCCAGGTCATGGGGGTGGGATGCACCTGACCTTTTCTCCGCTGGCATGTGGTTAGTCATGTGGCAGACCCCGGCCTGTAGAGAACAAGGAGGGAGGAGGGGGACTGGAGGAAAGCCCATCTAACTGGCTCGCAAGAACAGAAGCCGACAGGACAGGCCCTGGTAGGTCAGTTTCAAGAAGAAAGTGGTTAACTCCCCTCCAAGGGTTAAAATGAATCCTAGCCCACTCCCCAGGGCAGCTCTTTGAGCCACCCACTTGAAATTTCTGGAGTGCACTTTCTCTTTGCTTGCTCAAATAAATTTCCTTTAGCGAGTTTGAGTCTTTGCTCTGAATTATTTTCTTAGCCAGAACCCAAGGACCAAGGTTGCTGAACCCAGGTTTGGTCTGACCCCACCGGTCAGACACCTGGTGCAATTTCCACCACCTACAACAGGTGTAGCAACCTCAGTACTTTCGTTCTAGCTAGGAAAGAATTCAGCCAAGACTCAAACTATAAGAGAACAATTATTTATAAAATCACAGAGGTAGAAGAAGTAATTCCTAGAAGAAATGGGCTTAGGAAACAAGTTATAGAGGTAAAGGAAGGGCCCCTGGAGCTTGTGAGGAATATAATGGTAAAGTGCCTTGGGGGGGGGAGGGGAAGGCGGATAGAGAGGGGGAAGGGAAAGGCTCAGGCATATGCCCAGGAGGGAGAGCTTGCTGAGTACCTCTTTCCTCAGGGCTTTAAGTGTGGAGATCTTAGGGGAGGTCCCGGGGAAGATCTCAATAGAATATTCAGCAACTTTCTTGGTGTGTCCTTTCAGGGTTAGGTCTCCACTAATTGATTGAATGATTGGATGGGCCTGGAGCTGAAATACAACTGAGGTCTAAAGGTTAACTCCAGAGAGGAAAGGTCAGGGGGTCCAAACCACATGGCCAGTAATCTTCTAGGGGAGGAAAGGTCACCCTGGGAGCAAGGTCCTACCCTACAATTGTCCTTTGCAAGGCAATTTGTGACCTGCTGTAACTGGCCCATCTTCCTTGCTCTGCTCATGTCTAACTGCCTACCGCATACCAAATCAGGTTTATCTCAGCAATTCAAGTGTCGAGGTAAGAAACATCCAAACGTAAGGGTTTTTATGAGTTTATTTGAGCCAAACGGACAACAGTTGCCGGGAAGCAAAATCTCAAGGTATTGAGAAAATGCTCCAGAAAATGGTAGTTACCTTTTATTTTATACATCAGAATCAAAGGGGAAGAGGTAAGGTAAGGAGGTGACATGAAATCCATTGGTGATAGATTAGGGAGATGGGGGAAAGGAAAAGGGGAGTGTGGAAATCTTTGAGACTGGATAAAAATAAAATGAATAGATACATACCTCTTTTACATTGGTGGGTATAGGACAGTTAACAATTAACATTTAGGTCACAGAGGTGGTGTGGGTAAGAACAAGGTAACAATGAGGGGCTCTGTGGTCCCTGCTCGAACGCAGTGGTTGTGTCCTGAGGGAGCTGGAAAAGGAGATACTCTGACATTGCAAATAGATCTCAATAGAATATTTAGAAGCTTTTCATGTTCTCTTAGATTCAAAAAGACAATAGACAGGGTCAGTGAAGGTAAAAATGGACCTTTCTTCAGGAAGACACTGACCTAGGACATGACTACTCACCATGACTCCCTTTTAGTTAGGAAGTTTTCATTCCAGACTGTGGTAGACAGTTAGAGAGACATGAGCAGAACAAGGACAATGGGCCTGGGTCATCAGGGGGGAAAGTATTACCCGGAAGCCCCAATGGGCTCGGGCTGCCTGTCCCTGTGTCCAATAAGGCAGGATTGAATGATATAAGGTGTTTACTGAGGAGGCCAGCCAAGCAAGAAGACAGGGCGCTTACAAGCATTCAAATCTGGTCTTACAGCAAGGTGCAGGGGACAGGATTATACAGGGAAATGGGTTCGGGTGAGGCTGGGAATGGAATGCAGCTAGATGCAGCCCCCGGAGGTGTGCAGAATTCAGCTGTTGTTCTTGGTCTTCAGGTGATGAGAAGATGTCTTGACACGTGGTGGGGACAGCCTGACCATGCTTAACGGTTCTGCTTGCTTGCTGGGTACATTGTATATTGTCTGCAGCTGAGTCACCTCCTCAATTACGTTGTTTGGGATCCAAGGGAGTGCAGGTGCACCAGCCTAAGAAATGAAACTCAGAAAAACTTAACCCTCTGTTCACATAAGCATATGTATTCTAGGATCTAAAATTAATATGATTATTTTCAGATTAATTCAGGTGCTCCATCTCTCAGATTATAAGCCCCCCTCCCTCCATCAAAAGCACTAGGTGTCTAGCAAAAGACTGTTGTAGGCTGAGATCTCCCCTCTCTGTCCTCCCCCTGCCCCCGGGATCTTTCTCCCCTAGCATAGTACTGGTCATACGGTTTAGACCCCCCGATCTTCCCTCCCTAGAGATAATATTTGGCCTCCGTTGCATTTCAGCTCCAGGCCCAGAAAAGCAGCAAAATCAGACAAAGGACACCAAGGCTGCCCTCAGAACCCGCTGCATTGAAGCATGACCCCCTGTTCTCACGCTGACCAATCAATCAGTGGAGACCCAGACCCTGAAACGACAGACCAGGAAAGCTGCCAAATATTCTATTGAGATCTTCCCATGGGACATCCCCTAAAACCTCCCCCCTTAAAACCCTTAGGACAGAGGACCCAGTGCTCTCTCCCTCCTGGGAGCATGCCAGAGCCATTCCCTTCCCTCCCCTTGCCCTCCCCCATCCCTGTCTCCCCTTCCTGTGTTAGCCCCCCTCTTAACTCCCCCCACCTCCCAGGCACATTACCATTACTTTCATCACTCCCAAAGCTCCTAGGGCCCTTCCATTGCCTCTGTAACTTGTTTCCTCAGCCCATTTCCTCTACAAATTACTTCTTCCACCTCTGTGATTTTATAAATAAAAATTCCCTATAGTTTGAGTCTTGGCTCTGAATTCTTTTCTAGTACCAAGGTTGCTATACCCAGGTCGAATGACTCC
>NW_006287459.1:177827-181172 GCF_000327345.1 Myotis davidii | reverse complement strand
GTCTACCACAGGGTGTCCTTCCTGCTGCCTACAACAAAATCCTATGTGGTTACTTGAGGTCTCTGAGTTCGTAAGGCCTTTTGTGCATGCCTCCCCTGAGCTTGTCAGGTTTAGACCCTTTTTTTGTCCACACAAGATATATTTTACATTCGAAAATCAACCACAAATTCACCAACCAGCTGAAATGGAAAACTAAACCAAACCATCCTTTCTCTAGAATGATACAGAGCAAGGAAAGTGTTTGATAAGTAACATCCATTCTTTATTTTTTTAAAAAATACCAAAACTAAAAATATATACATAAAAAATATTAAAAAACACCAAAACTATCAGTCATTAGTGCATGCCTGTTATCAGGGTGGGGGCAGGGAAAATACAAAATGAGACTACCCGTTCTATCTCCTACTTTCTAGTCTCTTATGGAATTCATATAGCATAAGGAGCTGCCTATTGCCTACAATATAAAGTTTAACTTCTATGCATAGCCTACAGTCTACTTCATTTCATCTTGATCTCTCTTGCCAAATTCAACTTCTGCTAGTTTTTGAAATACATCCTAGTCTTAGTCACATGAGAGTAATTCAAAATTCCACCCGTATAACTTTTATTTTTTTGCCTGCATACCTTTGGCAAGCTATTTCCTGGCCTTAGAGGGTTCTCTATATTCTATTGTTGGCAAAATCCAGCTTACCCTGATCTCCTCCTCATCTAACTTCAGTCTGTTCTTTATAGGGACACCGGGTGATTTTTGTTTAGCATATGAATCTGGTCATGAAATATCCTGCTAAAACATTTCCTGGCATACAAATTTCATGGGCCATAAATCCCAATGTGCCATTTCTTGTTTTCCTGTAATATGTCCATATAATATACACCTTTGACATAACTTTTTTCCACATATTTTTATTGATTTTAGAAAGGAAGGAACAGGGAGAGATAGAAACATCAACGATGTGAGAAAATCATTAATTGGCTGTCTCCTGAACACCCCTGCCTGGAGACAGAGCCTGAAATCCAGGCATGTGCCTTGACTGGGTATCAAACCATGACCTCCTGGTTCATAGATTGATACTCAACCACTGAGCAACACCAGCTGGGCAATCTTTGACATAACTTTTACTGAAATCTTTCCCTCAAGTCCCATACTCGTGTTTACTTAATGGTTTAAAGTTTTCTTAGTCACTAAATTCTGTCATTTCTGGGTATCCCTCTCCCCACCTTCAACTCAGGATGGCACCTCAGGTGGGGTGGCTACTGGTGTCTACATTAACAAAGACATCTGCTCTGGGATCATTTTCTTCTTTGACATCACTGCAATACATAACTATCTCTTCTTGTGGCTTATGGTCTTAAGCATATATCCCCATTGGGATCTGCTAAAGCGTCCTTTGTCCATTGGCTTCCATTTGCATAAGATGTGACTGAAACACTATTTCTGGCTCTCCTGTCAGTCAACTGCAGCTCTATGTCAACTACTTAGGATCACAGGGTATAACTGCTGTCTGATGTTCCTCTCTGTGACCTGTAGTAAACTAAGGCTTTCATCAGGCATGTTTTCCTGTAACCTACATAGCCACCTCTACTCAACTGCTCCTATGCCACTGTAGGTCTATCCTTGAGTGCTAGCTTGTTAAAACTTCTCTACCAAACCCTTCATCTAAAACCATTGTTCAGGGATCTATCTATTATTAGTCATGTCATTCCTTGGTGCTTTATTTGGAGGACATGACACAGGTCCTTCCTATGCTGGGTAATCCCCAAACATAAAGGAATAGCTCAAGTAGAATCTCATGATTGAGACTACTTTGCCATATTAGGATTTACTGGGTGATGTCTTCATCCCCACATCTGTTAGCTCACTGTGGGCAAGGGTTGTGTGTCTGTTTAACTCATGTTGATGTCTGGTGAATAATAGGGTCTCAGTAGATATTTATTAAATGGACCAATGAATGACTCAACTTACATGTCCCTGCCCTTCTCAAAAACAATTTTTCTATTTAATATTAAATATTTTACTCTTGATGGCAGTAACTACTGGCTTTAATCTTGGTACAAAAAGAATATTTGGGTTGCAAGAGGTGAGAAACACCAACTTAGAGAAAAGGCAGACAGAACATGACATAGTGTAGTCACAGCAGAATTAATAATAGTACTTACAGCAGGGGCAGAACTTTTCTGGTGTCAGAAACTCATGAAGAAGAAATAAACCCAATGAGAAAAAAAATGCATTTCTTAAATATCCCACTATGTTCCAACAATATTCCATGCAAAGCTCTTTTTATTACTTGCAGGACCCCAGAAGATGTCCAATAGATTTCTGTAAGATGACACATTATAGAACTGGGAAGGTTCTAAACTGCTTTTGTAAGGTAACTCAATGCTGCAGTGCTAAGAATCTTATTAGAGTCCTCTAATGTCAATTTATAAGAAGCTTTGCCCTTTGAAGTCTTATCATTGAGAATGGAGCATCATACTCTTAAAGAGTGTAAGCAAGGGGGGGTCATCTGTTGCAGAGAAGCTGGATGTACAAGCCAGGTGCAGAACTATAGATCGGGAGTTTGGGGACACTACCTTTCACATTTATCTTAACTTCATAGTGTCCAAGGAAACAGGACCTTGAGTCCATGCTGGTGACAGACTGTGGTTCCTAACAGAACTCTAAAGTGTTACTTATGGGACATAGGGAAGCCACACAAGCCCTCCTTTAGAGTGATCGCTGCTTTCACTTCCTCAGCCCTGCTTCCTTCCTTCTCCTTCCTGAACAAAGATCTGTGATTCTGTTTCCTTTAACCCCTTTTAATATATATATATATATATATATACACACACACACACACTATTTCAGAGAGAAAGGGAGAGGGAGAGCTAGACTGAAACATCCATGATGAGAGAGAACCACTGATCAGCTGCCTCCTGCGGGGCCCCACTGGGGATCCAGCCCACAACCCAGGCATGAGCTGCCTGGGAATCCAACCCTGACCCCCTGGTTCATAGTCCGTGCTCAACCACTGAGCCACACGGCTGGGCTACCCCTTTTTCAGACTCATTCAGCACAAGCCCATATCCCATGAAAGTCTACTCTTCCTGAGCTGCTCCAGGGTTTCCCATTGTAAACATGTTCTCTTCTGCAGCACTTAACAAACTTAGCTTTGATGAGCTGGTTGAGAAAAAGCGCTTGGCTGTCATTGTGCTGCCAAGTAGACGCCAACCAGCCGCTTGCGGTAAAGAGATGCTTTCCCACTGCCCTGATGAGCAACAACCAGAGCATGCTTTTGTGTGAGCTTTGCAGCCGGACAGGGACTTCAAGGCAGCTCTCCACTGCCCGCCAGGCCCGCGCATGCGCCC
>NW_006287459.1:175022-176294 GCF_000327345.1 Myotis davidii | reverse complement strand
GGACATACACAACTACAAATTAAAATCTGGAAACTGTAGTCATAGTGTAAATGTTGTAAATCTTGACAATACAAAAATAATACATCTTACAGAAATCGGGATGTAAGAAAGTGGAAGAATGTAATTTTAATAATTTAATGTAATTTTTAATAATTGTAGGTCAGTCCACATTGTCTAAAATGGAATCATATAGCTTTTAAATGACACTGCTCTTTTAATATTTGTGTATTATTTTTTCTTAACTTGATTCTTTTAGGAACTGAAATTGCTTTTGGTGAAGAAAAAATTTCCCCCAAAGATAAGCAGTTTCTTTAGTTCATTGTGTTTTCTTTTTCTTTTGTTGAATCCAGGAAAAATTTAGTGTTATGATTTTTATTAAAAATAATATGTCAAAACCTATATAATCTTATTAAGCAATATTATCCCAATATATTTAATTTAAAAAAATGAAAAAATTATCTCAAATAAAATATCTTTAAATACTCAAAAAATAGTATGCCTTGTATGATCCCATTATTAAAAATTATTTGTATACATTCTATTTATATGTGTGCATTACATACATATCTAGAATAATGTATACCTAATAATATTAGAATTATTTAAGAGTGGTAGGATTTTGGTTGATTTTTTAAAACTTATTTGTACCTTTTATATTGATGGGATTTTTTAAAAGTGCAGGTATCATTTCTATAAGAACATTATTAAATAAAGGGAGGTTTGTTTTTTGCATTATTTATAGGGAGAATTCTGGATTTTTAGTACATAATCCAAAAGTTGCCAAGTAATCATCACTACCATTAACTTGCAATCAAGAAATGAGTACTGTACTGCTTTGTTTGCCTTTAGGTTTATGTTGACTTATATATACAATATCCTTGTAGAGACAGTGAGTGCAGGGTGGTATCTTCATTGTAAATTTGCCTTGGTATGAATTCTGGTTTTGTTACTTAGTAATTATGTGACCTTAAGTTGTGTGAGTGTCTGTCCTCACCTAAGACTAGGCATTATATTTATTTTAGCAGATTGTTGTAAAGATTAGTATATACCTAGCCCAGTGGTAGGCAAACTCATTAGTCAACAGAGCCAAGTATCAACAGTACAACGATTGAAATTTCTTTTGAGAGCCAAATTATTTTTTAAAAGTGCAGGTATCATTTCTATAAGAACATTATTAAATAAAGGGAGGTTTGTTTTTTGCATTATTTATAGGGAGAATTCTGGATTTTTAGTACATAATCCAAAAGTTGCCAAGTAATCATCACTACCATT
>NW_006287459.1:151152-174793 GCF_000327345.1 Myotis davidii | reverse complement strand
TAGGCATTATATTTATTTTAGCAGATTGTTGTACTGATTAGTATATACCTAGCCCAGTGGTCCGCAAACTCATTAGCTCTATTTATATGTGTGCATTACATACATATCTAGAATAATGTATACCTAATAATATTAGAATTATTTAAGAGTGGTAGGATTTTGGTTGATTTTTTAAAACTTATATTTGTACCTTTCTATATTGATGGAATTTTTTAAAAGTGCAGGTATCATTTCTATAAGAACATTATTAAATAAAGGGAGGTTTGTTTTTTGCATTATTTATAGGGAGAATTCTGGATTTTTAGTACATAATCCAAAAGTTGCCAAGTAATCATCACTACCATTAACTTGCAATCAAGAAATGAGTACTGTACTGCTCTGTTTGCCTTTAGGTTTATGTTGATTTATACAATATCCTTGTAGAGACAGTGAGTGCAGTCCAAGTATCAACAGTACAACGATTGAAATTTCTTTTGAGAGCCAAATTTTTTAAACTTAAACTATATAGGTAGGTACATTGTTATTAACTTAATGAGGGTACTCCTAAGGCTTAGGAAGAGCCACACTCAAGGGTCCAAAGAGCTGCATGTGGCTCGCGAGCCGCAGTTTGCCGACCACCAACCTAGCCCATTGCCCAGAAACCAAGGTCTGTTCAAAAGAGAACAGCTATTATTATTATTTTAAAAGTACAGATTGTACTAATAAATGTACCACAGCATGGATGGACCTGGAGAACAATATACGTTATGCTAAGTGAAATAAGCCAGTCAAAGAAAGCAAATACCATATAATTTTATTCATATCTGCAACAATGAACAAACAACTACCAAGCAAAACAGACAGATTCATCGAGAGCAAGCAGACAACTCTGTGGGAAGGGGGTCAATGTTTTGGGGGAGAGGGTGAGCTAAAAAGAACTCATGGATATGGACAACAGTGTGGTGATTCTAGGTGGTCGGAGATAGGGCTGGGTGAGGGTGAGGGTGGTGGAGGTGGAAGAGGGCAGAGAAGGGATTAATGGTTATAGAAAGAAGATAGTACAGATTGTATTTGTATAATACATGTCTTTCTTAATGTCTTTTTTGAAGTCATCAGTATGTTGCACTTCTATTTAAGTATCGGTAAATTAAAGTGTTCTAAATGGATTTTCTAGGTTTGAACTTGACCTGGAAGCTGTGCATCACCATAATGAGGCTTGTAATTCTTGATAACTATGACTTGGCTAGTGAATGGGCAGCCAAATACATCTGTAATCGCATCATTCAGTTCAAACCTGGAAAGGACAGATATTTTACACTGGGTTTACCAACAGGTAGTACACCATTTTTTCCCCGTTTTAGAAACTTAAGGTTATGGGATTGAAGGGTTTCCTTTACTAAAATATGTTTGACTGAATCTGTGTTTATTTTCTTCCTATTATATAAATATTATAAAAATTGCATATTGGTATATTTTCATGGCAGGATAAACAACATTTGTTACATATTTTATTGGATTTAGTTCTCTGTTAAGGTTTTCTTTAAAAATAACCAAGCAGTGTCATTGATCTTGTGACACTCTATTTGCTATCGTAGACTTCCACAGGAGAGAGTATTGGACTTGGAATCAGAGCTGCTACTTTCTTGTTACTGCAAGGCATTTGTTCCATATCCCTAAGCCTCGGTTTCCTCACCTTATAGAAAGATAAGGATAATAACAACTTACCATCTGTTTCGGGGCTCAAATAAGCATGCTTGCGCAAGTCCTTGAATACTGTAAATACTAAATAAATTAAAGTTCCTTAAGTGTGTTTTATTTAGACAGTATATTCTCTTCCTGCTCCCCCCCATACATGCCAACTACATAAAAGATACAATCATAATATATTTCCCACTTGTATAATTTCTATGAAAGTTACCCTTTAACTCACCAAGTTGATTTTTCTTTTTTTCACTTTACTTTTTGTTTTTTGGTCCAGTGCAGTAGATCTTGATGAGAATGGCAGAGAGAGATTTTCTAAAATTGTACACACCAGTGTTGGGCCCCTCAGCCATTGCATTTCTGATATGTGAGCCCCAGTGGGTGAACCATGGCTTTTGTATCAGTGTTCATATTGTAAACCTGGGCTACATTCAGGCTAGCTAACTCAATCACTCTGTTTTAATTATGATACAGAAATAAACAGTAATTTGAGTGTGAGGGTAGAAAGGCTTCAGAGTCATAAATGCCAACAGTGCTAAACATGTTTTTGTGTATTTAGATACACAACTTGCACTTTATTTTGGATAGTATACCTGCCTACTAATACATCTGCCCCAGCCCCTGTGTTTTTGAAATTTGAACATATATTTCTGTAATTGCAAGTAACACGATGTATTGTAATTATCCTCCAAGGAAGCATAATTTCTGAAGTATCTCTGCTCAATATGTATTTATTGAAGTGATTTTTAGCAAGCTTGATATTTAAGGGCCTGCATGCCGTGGTGTGGGCCTGACCTACTTTCCTGACTTATTTCCACCATTCCCCTACACTGAATCGTGACCGGCAAATTAGTCTGCTCTTAGTTCAAAGAATAGTCTTGAATGTGCTGGCTTTATTTTTACTCATGTTATATACTAAAAACTCTGGAATCAGAGTCTCTTGAATCTCTGGCTTTACCACCAGGTGATATTTGGCAAATTCTTTAATCATTTTGACCCATTCTTCCCTCTTCATGATGGGAAAGATAATGCCCACGTCCCAAGGTTGTGAGATTTGCATGAGTTAATGTATGAAAACACTAGCATTGCATCTAGCACAAGGTAGGCATAAATGTCATCTCTGAAACTCCTCCCCCATCTTTTTTGTTAATTCTCAATTACAACTTACCCCGTCTCCCTCTGTTGGAATGCTACTCCTCCAAGACTCAGTTGAAACGCCATTTTCTCTGATCTTTCCTCCAACAAGCAAGACTGTAGTTTTCTTGGCTTTACTGTAGTTCTCTGGGTTTCTTATAGGTTATTTATAATATGTTTCCTTGTGTTATGGTTATTTTGTACTTGTCTATCCCTTCTTTTTAGTTCTTCTAGGATAGAAATAGTCTTTTTTAAAAAAATGTTTTTTATTTTTTAGAGAGAGCGGGAGGGAGAGGGATAGAGAGATAGAAACACCATCGATAGGTTGCCTTCTGCATGGCCCCTACTGGGGACTGAACCCGCAATCCAGGCATATGCCCTGACCTGGAATCAAACCAGTGACTTCTTGGTTCATGGGTAGGTGCTCAACCATTGAGCAACACCAGCCAGGTTAGGATAGAAGTAGTCGTAATCTTTGTTTTATCAGAATTATAGTAAGCACTTGCTAAAAGTTATGTTAGTAAATGAGTAAAGCAAATAATAAAATGAATTTTATTTCATCAATATACCCTGTACTGTATCTTTCAGCCACTTTGATGAAAACAGAAAATGTATGTTTTTTGTTATCACCATTGTGACAACTTCTCACCTTTTTATTTATATATCCTTAAATTAAGGAGAGATTTCTATAACTATTCCCTTAACAATGAAAGATAGAATATTTATGCTTTTAGAAGGAAAAAGAAAAAAACATATTCATTCCTTTTTTAGTCAGGTTTTATATTTGTAGGCTATAAATCTTTGAGAAGGAATTGTAAAATTTGACCACATAAATTTTAAATTATTAATTTTATTTTAAAACAATATGTATGCTTAACTTTAGGAAAATCTAATAGTCTTCTATTCTCTGAATAGTCTTCTATTCTCTGAATCTGTTATTATTTATTGGCACTTCTATTATTGTCATCTCAACTGAGAGACACTTTTTTTAACTATTCTAGAATGTATGTGTGTGTGTGTGTGTGTGTGTGTGTGTGTGTATGTATGTATTATATTATATTATTTTTGCAGAGAGTTCTATCATACATCTGCCTGCCACGTCAGTAGGAATGTTGTGTGCAGGTGTTTTGTTTAGTGATGATGGGAGGACCAAGGTGCTTGCTCTAAGAATGCAGGCAATCCAATCTCCCGGTTAGTAGTTGAGATGACAAACCAGAGCAGATTCAGAAAACAAAGGGAAGCCATCCTCAAGTGGCTAAATTCATTTATCTTTATTGTACCGTATCTTACAGGACTACCTCTTAATTCATAAAACATGTGAAAGAATTACATTTATAAAATAAATCAGGAATTCAGATGAAGTGCCCAAAGCCAAGATCCCATTTCTTAGAAGTCATTTTACATTATACATTTAGTTGATAGATACTGAAGATAACGCATGCTAACAAATGAGAAACAGAAGCTCCAGTTAAAAACTTAAAGGCTAAGGTTCCTTAATCCTGGCCAGTTTCAGAGTCTATTTTGAAAGTAAGGACAATATTTAAATTTATCTTTCATTTTCCTTTTGATTGCAATACTTGGTCAATACTTTCCATTTATGTATCATTTATGCTACAACTCCTCTCAACTTTTTTCTCCAAAGGTAAATTAAGTTAAAAGATTCAGATGTGCTCTCTAAAAGTTTCTAATCTTGGAATGTACATTAATTCCAAATACCTAACAACTCAAGAATAATTTTCTGAACTATATTTTCATTGACAGATTTCCAACTTTATCAGCAAATTCTAGTTTAGTAAAATTTCAAAGTACCTTGAAAAGACTAATTCAACATATTTTAATTGGATACATATTTAAAATAATAACTGTTTGCCTGATAAATAAGAAATATAGGGTAAAGTTATTGTAAATATTTAAATTAGATTTTTATGTTATGTTAGAAAGTGTATTTTTTATCTATTTTAGGGAGTACACCATTAGGATGTTATAAAAAACTAATAGAATATCACAAGAATGGATTCCTTTCTTTTAAATATGTGAAGACCTTTAACATGGACGAATATGTAGGTAAGCTATATTATTTGAATGTATTATTTATATATGTCATATATAGTATATATTAAATAAAATGACTATATTTTGAGAATATTTAATATATTATTTGAAATTTTGTTTTTAATATAGTATGAATATATTTCTAGAATATAATGTATAGCCTTGTGATGAGGTTGGGAGTTTATTATAAACAACTCTATTTTTGCGATAACAGCACAATATGGTAGAAGGAATATGGGACTACAAATCCATAGATCTGTATTCATCTTGGGCTTTACAACTTTGATCTAATCTCGTCATATTTCTCATTCTCTTTTGTATTTTTCCTTAAAGCAAAGTTAAAACCCGTCTTGTGAGGAATAAAGTAATATGTATGTAAAAGTTAGTAAAATAAAGATTTTCTAAGTATAAGGCTATTTATATTTGTAGCTGTAATGCTTTTATAATTTAGTGATTGTTAACTTGCTTCACTAGAAAGATCTGTGATGCATGTAATGCAGGAGCTGCCCCTGGTGGTCAGTGAGCTCCCATGGGGAGCATCACTCAGCCAGAAGCCTGGCTCATGGCTGGTGAGTGCAGCAGCAATGGCTGGAGCCTCTCAGGTCTCTGTGGCAGCACTAAGGACTCCTTGGGGGATGTTCACCTGCCTGCTTAGGCCCACTCCCCTGGGAGCGGGCCTGAGCACTGGGCCTCTAGTTTAAATATAATAAAACACTTTTAATAGTAGCCGGAGTGATAGCCAAAGAACTGTTGTGATTCAATGTACTTTGCAGGCATATAAAAAGAATATAGGAGGAACATGGACCAACATTTTAGTTGTATGGTTAATTAATTTATGTTGATATTAACATATAAATCAATTCCATTAGTTAAAATTTTACATATTTGAGCCCTAGCTGGTTTGACTCAGTGGATAGAGTGTCAGCCTGTGGACTAAAGGGTCCCAGGTTTGATTCCGGTCAAGAGCACATGCCCAGGTTGCAGGCTCGATCTCCAGTGTGGGCAAGCAGGAGGCAGCCAGTCAATAATTCTATCTCATTATTAATGTTTCTATCTCTCCCCTTTCCCTTCCTCTCTGAAATCAATAAAAATATATTTTAAAAAATTTACATATTTGAGAAATGGAGTATAATGGCTAAATGCACATAAAGTAGACTTCCGTGTTTGGATTCCAGCCCTTCTGTGAGCTATGTGACTTTAAGAAAGTTATTTAACTTTTCTGTGCTTCTGTTGTTCATCTATAAAATGGGAGTGATACTATTTCCATAGATATACAAATTAATTGATTTAATAAATGTATGTACAGTGCTTAAAATAATGCCTAGCATATTTTCCACATAAAAATGCTTTAAAATTGAATATGGTATAGAAAGATTATGTATTTTTAGTCGCATTTAGAGCTTAATCAGAAAAATAGATTTTAGATTTATTTCTGAAAATGATTACATTTTTATTTATTAACTTTATATTTAGGACTTCCCCGACAGCATCCTGAAAGCTACCATTCTTACATGTGGAATAACTTTTTTAAGCATATTGATATAGATCCTAATAATGCTCATATCCTTGATGGGAATGCTGCAGATTTACAAGCAGAATGTGATGCATTTGAAGATAAAATAAAAGAAGCTGGAGGAATTGATCTTTTTGTTGGAGGTGTGTAAAGCATTTTGTCATTAATCATTTGTTAATATTTCAGTTAGGTGCTGTGAATTAAAAAAATAAATCTTACCATTGTGTAGGTGTAAAGAACAATTTTGTCTATAACACACATTTATTCAGCTACTGATTTCTATTTTACTTTATTTTCACCAAAAAATAATCTTAAGTTTGCAATTTGAAATTGTTTAAATTACATCCTGAGAAATAGGTCCCAATCCCTGCCAAATTCTTCTAATTACCTCTTCAGAATTAACAGCATACTACATCTTACAAAACAAGTGATGTGCTTCTTTTTCTAAATGATATTCTTATCCTATTTCTTTCATTGCAACCCAGTTTTCTTATCAAATTACAGGGTTAAATCTCTAAAAGTTTGCATGTGGAACAGGTGCATTTTAGCATTTCTGTACTAGTAACTTAAATTACTTTATCTCACTAAGAAATCAATTAAGGATGATGTAAGATTTTATCAGCAGCCTTTAGTTAATATGAATTAAGCAGTATAATCTATATATATAAAAGCCTAAGCGGCCGTTCGACCGTTCACATGATGCACACTGACCACCAGGGGGTAGACAATTAACGACAGATCTTATATGAATACTAGAGGCCCAATGCACGGATTTGTGCACCAGTGGGGTCCCTCGGCCTGGCCTGTGGGGATTGGGCCGAAACTGGCCCGATGCACAGATTGGTGCATCCGTGGGGTCCCTTGGCCTGACCTATGCCCTTTTGCAATCCAGGCTCCCTTGGGGGATGTCTGACTGCCGGTTTCGGCCCAATCCCCCCACCAGGATCATGCACCAGGCCCCAAGTTATCTTAATAAATTACAAAGTGAGTAAATGTTGAATTGATGAAATTCCTCTTGAAATTTATATGTGTGTATATGTTTGTGCATAATTATCATTAAAAATAGGTGGAAGAGTTTCTTCCTTTGTTATGACAGCATAGTTTTCTGTCATCAGTATGAGCATGAGACAGCTAATTCATTACCATTAAAATTGTATGTAACATTAGAATACCATTAACTACACTGAAACTAAAGTAGTTTTTTGGCAGATTCTTTAGTATTCAACTAAACATAGTAAAGTTCTAAATTAATTAAGTACTCTGGATTTATCTTATAATTAATTTATTAGAAGACTGCTGAGAAGTACACAAATTAGATTTTCAGTGGAGCTGTGTGAGGTTAATTTATGGTTGAGGTGGCCAAGTATGGTTGAGGTGGTTAGGTGTCCTTAGGGAAAATTGGGTTTTATAGTCAGAAATAAATTTGCATCCTGTTTTGGCCACTTATCTGTATGACCTTGATAAGTTAATTGCAGTTCAGAATAACTGTCATTTGTAAAACAGTATTAATATTAACAATTGCATAATTTGTGAGAATTAACTGTTAAAACATGTATAAAATGCCTTGCACAGTGGTTGGTATATGGTTGATATTCCATTAAGTGTTAGTTCAGTCTTCTCTCTCTGAACTGGGGATGCTGAAATAATTGTTTCATAATTTACTAAATTCCCTGCCTTTTTACTGAATTGCCTATAAAGGTATCCAGAAAGATTAAAATTGTCTCTTTTTATGGAATTTTTTAAAAATCCTCACCTGAGGTTATTTTTCCATTGGTTTTTAGAGAGAGTGGGAGAGGAAAAGGCAGAGAGAAATATTGGATGTGAGAGAAACACATAGATTGGTTGCCTCTTACATGTGCCCTGCCCAGGGCCCGAGCTGGGGAAGGAGCCTGCAACCGAGTTACATGCCCTTGACAGGAATTGAACCTGGGACCCTTAGGTTCGCAGGCCAACATTTTATCCACTGAGACAAACCTGCTATTTTTATCTCTGCCTAGCAGAACCAATATCAGTTACTTTCCTGTGTAGGTAGAATGGCTTTTATTTGATCAAGAATCCCAAGTTAGACTATTTTGCTTTTCATAGTAGAAAAGTTATCTGTGTGGCCCTAGCCCGTTTGGCTCAGTGGATAGAGCATTGGCCTGGGGACTGAAGGTTCCCAGGTTTAATTCCAGTCAAGGGCACATGCCCAGGCTGCAGGCTCGATCCCCAGTAGGGGGCATGCAGGAGGCAGCCCATCAATGATTCTCTTATCATTGATATTTCTATCTCCCTCTCTCTTCCTCTCTGAAATCAATACAAATATATATTTTTTAAAAAGGTTATCTGTGTGTTAAATTAAATTTGCTAATATTACCTCAACATTCCTGGAAAGCATTTGCACTCCACGTTTGTCCGTGTGTCTCAATTCTGAGATAATTACTATTTGTAGCTGCCAGTATCGAGACTAAGGCAACAGGCACTTGAGGCAACAGGCATTTAAGGAATGCACTCCCCATGTGTTCTTTAGATTTCCTAAACTCCATCCCAAATCTTGTAGAATTACTATAATATAATATACCTGAACTGTTTATCTTAGTTACATCAAGAAATTTTCACTCATCCACTGTTATACAAAAAGGCATGTAGTTATTAGAGATTCATTATTTAATGCATGAAGAATTTCTTTCTTTCTTTCTTTTTTCTTTTTTTTTTAAACTTTTTCATTGAGGACTTTTTTTCCTATTCATTGAATTTGCAGAGGATCCAGGTAGCAAATCCCTTAGGGACTCATTGCCAGGAATTTACTGGGGGGAAAAACTGGTAAGATCTCTTTCCAGGAAGCATCTATAGCTTAATATAATATTTAAGGCTGAATCTCCCTTATCAAAGATTTCTAGTACAACTTTCTTCTTTCCCCATAGCTTTGAGTCACTTCTCATTTCCTTTTAGCTCAATTTTTTTGGTGCATTTCCTCACTATAAGCCACCTGAACCATTGAAACAAATGGCGCATAAATTATAATCATTTATCACTGACTTTTACTACTGAAAATAACTTTGTTTTTTTAACCAATTTTTATCTTAAGTTTTCTGTAGTAATTCTCCCTCCACAAAAAAATTTAAGAGGATTTTCCTGCCTCTTCCATTAACACAGTGGTTCTCAACCTTCTGGCCCTTTAAACACAGTTCCTTATGTTGTGACCCAACCATAAAATTATTTACGTTGCTACTTCATAACTGTAATGTTGCTACTGTTATGAACCGTAATGTAAATATCTGATATGCAGGATGGTCTTAGGCGACCCCTGTGAAAGGGTCGTTCGACCGCCAAAGGGGTCGCGACCTACAGGTTGAGAACCGCTGCATTTAACATCTTCATTTGTAATCATGTGATGATCCAGAGTCTGAGAGTCTCTATTTACCATCCAGAGGACATGGTTACTCTCTGTATAGAGAATGAAGAGTTAGCTTATTTCATTTTCTTTGAACTTTTTACTGTTTGGGATACCCTGTTATTGTATGTGTACTCATGAAAAAATCTCATTTGAGTTTTTACTTTTGTTGATCTAGGTTTGTTATCATTGGATTTTCAAGATGAGACTTGGTATCTGGGTCTTACCACTAACCCTTCTTTTGTTCCAGGGTTTGTTTAATAAAAACACTAAGAACTGAGCCAAATGGGATCAAAATACCAGCTTTATTAAAGGTAAAGTTGGATTAGAGATTGCAGGTTGGGCTTGAGGCCAAAATGGGGAATTGAAGTATTTTAACCCACATTGCTCACTCCTGGGGAATGCAGCAGGAGTTTCCGTTCCCCTTCCTCTGAAGAAAAGAAAAAGGAGGAAATGTACTCCCAGAAGTTCTCATTTTTCATCTGACAAAAGTGTTGAGAGAAAAAAATATGGTATATCATGCCATCCCTGACACACTCCAGCAATAAAATACACAAACATGGAATTTTATAAACACACTCCAAAGCCATTATGAACTTTAAAATCATCTTAAGATGATTTGTTTTTAAAAAGAAAAAAAGAAGACAGTGGAGAAAACCTTAACACTTTGGTTACGTGATTGATTAGATACTTTAGTTTGTAAGAAACATAATCTACTGGGACCAAAAGTGAATTAATTAAAGTGATTCTAGACTGGATAGAAGAGTTGTAAAAAAAACAACCCAAAAACCCATATCTTTGGAAGAACAAGGACCAGGAGCCTCGGATCTCCGAAGCAGGAACTCATCAACACTCACCTGCAGTGCTTTCATCAAATGCTTCAGCTCTACATGCCTTGTTTATTTCAGTGTCCCTGGTCAAGTTTCAGATTTTCTGGAGAGAAGGTCCAATTGTTTCAGGTTGGGACATCTACTTATCCCTAGACCATAATCATTCTGCGTAAGAGACATATAAGTATTATGATTGTTCTAGCCCCTGTTGTGAGGGGAGCAGAGCAGGGTAGAAGAAGGAGGGAGAAACTGAGCATATCAAAGAATAGCAACCATCCACTCATTTATTCAGCCTCCCGTGTGCCTTGTTCTAAATGGTAAGGATACAGTAATGAAGAAGATAAAGTTTTTACTCTCATGAAGTTTACAATCGACCTTATAGAACTATAAGAGCACAAGAAAGATATACAAGATGGGACAAAATTAGGTTTACAGTTCTATGTGAAATAGTTTATTCTTGTATTAGTGAATTATTGTATGATTTTCCATACAAATAACTGTACACCTACTTTTGCTTCACCCTGTACAATCCAGATGGAGGTTTTAGAGATGTTTCATGAAGGTTTTGATAGTTTAGTTTCAATTTAAAAACTGAATAAGAATTAGCCATGGTTTTTAGATTTCATCATTACTTTTAAGAAAGTTTTATAAAGCTCTGTAAAACATTATGAACATTTAAAAAATACAGTTTTATATTAGGAAGTTCAATTTCTGATAGTTATTCATGGTCAGTAAAGGAATGTATTGACCCCTTTCCATCATGAACAATTGCTGATCATTTCAGTTTTGCTGTACACGTTTGTATGACCCAAACCGCCAGTGAGACCACTAGTGTTGATCTTGGAGGACTTCCTATTTTTCCTGGAACTTCTTATTTTCTTGGTTCCATCCTTTCCACTTTATACATATTTAGAGAAATATAAATATTTGGGCAGATGTATACTTAAGAGGTGAAACAGAACAGTTTTACAATCTAGAGAGACATGTATCTATAATTTAAAACTTGTGTTTACAAGCAGATACATACTTATTAGTGAAAACAGTCCATACATATTAACCTCATGTAGGTCTGCCTTTATTTCTCCACATTAAAAATTCCTACTTTATGCTTTGGTAGTAGTATCATGTGCTTTCCAAGGTTTTCATTTCTTTTTTCTTCCTTCAAAACCAGGTTACTCTTTGTCTTATTTTTCTTTGTCAGAATTGTGTGTTAAGAGTCAGTAAAACACTCATATCTATCATTAAGTGTGCAGATTATAAATGTAATGGATATTTTGGCTCAGAGAACTGGTGGGTTTAATTTTTGATTGAGGATGCCAGAAATCTGACTAGTACATGTAAATGAAAATTGATTCATTATTTCATAGAAATATTCTTGATTTTATAAACAGATATACTTCCAATTTTCTTTAAATAAGGAATGTCATATTTTTACCTAAGTTTTAGAGACAGTCCTAGAATTAGAGCTGGCAGTAGATCTCCTTGAAACAGTATTTTCAAGTTGTGGTTGTTACCCACTATTAAGTCATGAAAGCAGTATAGTCAGGCACATGTAGTATTTCCCTGTTGTGTTTTGTGAAAGAAATGGAATGTTATCCAAAGTAGCATGTATGGCTCCTAGGAAGGGTATTGTTTCATGCAGTTTTTGTTTTAGTTATATTTATGTGTGTATTGTGTATCTCTGTACTAGATTGCAGCATCGGATTATTTCTTACAAGAGGTTACAGTAATAAAAAGTTTGAGGAAAACTGCCCTAGATAATATCTTGTCTGGTCTAGAACTTTGTTAAGTAAGGAAATTATACTACAAAGAGGAGAAGGTGGAGTTAATTGCCCCATCTAGACTAGAACCAAACAAGTTAAAGTGTGAGTATAAAGATCACTTGGGTAGGAATCAGAACATTTAGATTTGAATCTTCTCATTAGTTACTAAATTGTTACTTTGAACAGGTCATATATTATCCTTCAGCATTTCCTTTTGAGCTTAAAAAAAAGGTAGAGAGATGAGGGAAATAGGTACGCCTAATCTGTCTCACAAAATTATTAAATATATGTTGTTGAGATTATGCATGTGAAGTACTTTATAAATATTGTTATCTATAATAATAAAAGCATAGTATGCTAATTAGACAGGACAGCCAAACAACCTTCCAGATGTCATTCCGGACGTCCTTCTGAACCAAGCTGTGGGGGCCGAGGCAGAGGATTTTAGGGGCAATCAGGCAGGCAGGCAGAGGGGTTAGGAGTGATCAGGGAGGCAGGCGAGCAGTTAGGAGCCAGCGGTCCTGGATTGGGAGAGGGATGTCCAACTGCCGGTTTAGGCCTGATTCGGCAGGGTGATTGGGGCTCCGGCGCTGCCCGCATCCACTACCACCCACCCCCAGTTCCCCGTTCCCCATTGGTTGATCGGGGCCTGTGGGCTGAGGGCAGCTCCTGCGTTGAGCACCTGACCCTATGTTCAGTGCGTGTCATAGCCAACTGGTCATTCCGCTGTCCAGTCAATTTGCATATTATGCTTTTATATATAGACTAAAGGCCCTGTGCACGAAATCTCCCCTACCAGCCTGATTGATGCTTAACTGCTCCCCTGCCAGCCCAATTGCCTCCTACTTCCCTCCCCTGCTGACCTGGTCAATCCCAGCTGCCCTCCCTTGCAGGCCTGGTCGCCCCCATCTGCCTTCCCCTGCCGACCATCTTGTGACAACATGGAGACAGCCATGTTGTGATGATCTGGGGGCAGCCATCTGTTGATGACGCAAGGGCATGAGGGTCAATTTGCATATTACCTCTATTATATATGATACTTAATTTTACTGTTATTGGAATCATGCTAGTTTATTGCTAAGCATATGAAAAACATTTTAAGTTTTTGAATCAAATACGGGAACAAATATTTTAATGCAGCATTAGAAATTCAGCTATCAAATAAACAAGGTAGGTGTGATTATAACTGTTTCTTAGTCTTAAAGACTTTTTAATTTTGAGAGCCTTATTTACTTATCTCTATGTGTGTGTCTGTGTGTATTTCTTTTGAAAGGAATTGGTCCAGATGGTCATATTGCTTTCAATGAGCCAGGATCCAGTTTAGTATCAAGGACAAGATTAAAGACCCTAGCAATGGACACCATATTGGCAAATGCTAAATATTTTGATGGAGATTTATCAAAGGTGCCAACTATGGCTCTAACAGTTGGTGTGGGGACAGTGATGGATGCTAGAGAAGTAAGAATTAAATGTTCTTTAATGTTTTTTTCTTTGATATCAATAGATACTGAAGGGATTATGGTGCCAAATTAGTGATACTTTGGTTGCATTCTGTCCACATTTTTATTGTTACCTAGCATTCAATAACTTCTGTCAGTCTCATTGCCATATTTAGAATTCAACTAAATTTTTTTCCTTTTTATTGAATTTATGGGGGTGACACTGGTTAACAAAATTAAACAGGTTTCAGGTGCACAATTCTACAACACATCATCTATACACTGCACTGTGTATTCACCACCCCCAGTCCAGTCTCCTTCCATCCCCATTTATCCTCCCTCTACCCTCTTCCATCTTTCCTACCCTCCTTCCCCCCTGGCAGTCACTACACTGTTATTCATGCCCATGAGTATTTTTCTCTTGTTTGGCTCTATCCCTCCACCCTTCCTACTCAATTCCCTCCCCAGCATCCCCCGCCTCCAACAGCTGTCAGCCTCTCTTATCTATGAGTTTGTCTGTAACTTGTTTTTTCAGTTCATTAGATTCCACATATGAGTGAAATCACATGGTACTTGTCTTTCTCTGACTTTAAACCTGGTTTTCTTTCAAGACACCTTTAGATAGCACACATACAATGAAACAGTCTTCAGGCTTCTTGCTCTAGATTAGTTTTTCAAAGTAATATTTATTGCTTATCTGGACTAGAACAATTTGGTATATCATTCCTGGTTATATCAATTCTTCGTTGACCTGTAATTCTGCTTTTGTAAAACAGCCCTTTTGTTTTCTCCCAGATTTTCTGCACGTCAGCCTTATATGTTCATCAGAATTTAATATTAATAATCATAGGCATTAAGATATATTCAATAATATTTTATAACAAGATGTTATTTTACCAGGGGATATACTTTGTGCTTGCCTGTTACTTTATAGAAGTACCTTGTACTATGAAGAAATATGGAGCTGATTATTTTTATTTTATCCTCCGAAGAATATTGGTGCTAAAGTCTTTGTTTAAAAGGAAAAATAGAGCCTCTCAGTCATGTGGGATATTTTAAGAATTAACAGTAATGTTCATGATTTTTCAGGTCATGATCCTCATAACAGGCGCCCACAAGGCATTTGCTCTCTACAAAGCGATAGAGGAAGGAGTCAATCACATGTGGACTGTTTCAGCTTTCCAGCAGCATCCCCGAACTATTTTTGTGTGTGATGAAGATGCTACCTTAGAATTAAGAGTTAAAACTGTGAAATACTTTAAAGGTGAGCATTTACATTTTAAAAGCAGAATGTGAGAATGTTCTGTTGTAGATGACTGTTGAAATTTAATGTGATTGTAGAGTTACACTGTGGCCTATTAAAAACTGGCATGTGCTGACCCAGTAGGCAGTTCTTCAAGGAATAGAAATGATATTCAAAGAATATCTCACGTCATGTAATAGCTTTCAGATAGTTTATTTTTTTCTATGAAGAGAATCTCTTCAATCTGTATTTTCAATAAGTAAGATTTTTCTTAAAGTCCAAAATTTAATAAAAATGTTACTTTCATACTGAATATACAAAATTAAATCAAACAAAGGAAATATGTGTGCTTTCTGATTTTTATTTATCTGTCTCACCTCCCTCCCCTGGCTATGTTTATAATCTAATCAGCAAGTAAGATGGGTTGCTTACTATCTCATTTAATTTTTACAATTTCAAACAAATTACTCTTTCATATTGAAGTTATAATGGTTCAGTATTAAACAGCATGGCATAAACTCCACAAGTTAGCAGGAGCTTGATTGCTCAGACTTCTGCATGTGTATTTTCCTCGTTTCTTCCTGCAGTCTCGTTCAGGATTTCTTCAACCTTACCATGCCAGGTTATATTTATAAACGCACATATGCTTGATGTAATAATTATAGAGATTTTCCAGGGAAATTTTGAGTACATTCAGTTTAGAAGCCATTCCCTGCTTTTCCAACTCCATATATAAATACACACACATAAAAAAGCTCTATAAATAGGTACTCTTTTTTTTTAAAATTGATTTCAGAGATGAAGGGAAAGGGAGAGAGAGAAACATCAATGATAAGCAAGAATCATTGATCGGCTGTCTCCTGTATACCCCTTATTGGGGATCAAGCTCACAACTGGGGCATGTGCCCTGGATGACTTTTCCAACTCCATATATAAATACACACACATAAAAAAGCTCTATAAATAGGTACTCTTTTTTTTTAAAATTGATTTCAGAGATGAAGGGAAAGGGAGAGAGAGAAACATCAATGATAAGCAAGAATCATTGATCGGCTGTCTCCTGTATACCCCTTATTGGGGATCAAGCTCACAACTGGGGCATGTGCCCTGGACAAGAATCGAACCTGAGACCCTTCAGTCCACAAGCTGACGCTCTATCCACTGAGCCAAACGAGCTAGGGATAAATAGGTACTCTTTATAAAGCAGCTATATTTATATAGCTGATACAAAAATATTATGTAATTGGTCATACATGTAGGTGAATTATCCATAAAGTATGTGAATATAAACTTTATATTTTTACTCTAGTAACTGTGTTTATTTAACATGTATTAAAAAATTTATACTGCACCAATCGAACCAGTATTTCATGGATATCAAGGTTAAAGAAGTTACCATATTTTACTGCTTCCTAGACACACTTTTTCACTTTTATCTTGTCCATAATTGGAATGTATTTAAAATTGGTATCATATTACAGTTTATCTAGTAGCATTATTTTTCTTAGTGGTACATAAAATAATTGTAACAATCTAATAGTTCAGCATTTCATATTCATGAAATATAATGAATTAACTTAAAAGTTTTTAAGTCAATTTAAAGGAAACTCATAACTTACAGTTCATGTAAATGTCTGAATATGTCAAAAATCTGGAAGGTGGCACAAATAAAAGTTTGGCAAACAGTTAAAATAGTCTAGTTTTTAAAACTAAAGTTTGATCATGTGGATATAGTTTTGTAATTTGCACTTATATGTTGTGAAAGTTTTCCTATTTTACTAAAAATTCTTCAGAAGTATTTCTAATCTATATATATAAAAGACTAATATGAAAATTATCTGCTCGGGAATTCAGCCAGGAGAGCAGGAGTTTGGTCGCTCACTATGATGTGTGCTGACGACCAGGGGGCGGTGCAGAACATGTTGGGCAACCAGCAGTGGCAGCAGGGCGCTGAGGGAGCCAGGGAAGGAGGAGGTAGGGATGCCAGGCCTAGGGACCCTACCCTGCACTAATTTCATGCACCAGGCCTCCAGTGGCTGTATAATAGTCAAGTAGACATGTCATAATTTACTTAATTATTTCCTTAGTGTGAAACACTTAGATTATTTCCAGTCATTTATTTTTTTTATCAGGTAAATTATTAGTTTTTTTTTTACCAAGCTATAAGTATATCAAATAAACTGAAAAATTGTTAGCTTCTTAGTAATCCTATATAATAAAAGGCTAATATGCAAATTATCCCCTTGGGATTTCTAATAAAAGGCTAATGTGCAAATTATCCCCTTGGGATTTTGACCAATCAGGAGTTCAGCCGCTCGCTATGATGTGTGCTGACCACCAGAGGGCAGCGCAGAACAACAGAAGGCCCCAGCCGGTAGGTGGCAGCCAGGGAAAGGAAGGCCCCGATCGGCCCTGATCGCTGGCCAGGCCTAGGGACCCTACCCGTGCACAAAGTTCATGTACCGAGCCTCTAGTTTGACAAATAAAAGCAGAGAATATCTGTGATGAGTTGTAAATAAGACTGAGCTCTTGGATAGAGTCACCATATAGTTCCATGTGATCCTTCAGATTTCATCACAAATGTCAGATTACTTGAAAAAGTTAGTAATAGATTATCCACAGATTTTAATGACAGTTTTACGGAGATTCATTTAACATTGCCATTTTTCTAGCACGAGAAATCCCCAGATAAACCCCTTTACTTCTCTGGTTTTGTCAATTTGGTTATCAGAAAGTTTTTACATTTTAGTGAAGTATTTAATAACAGCCATACCTAGATGACCAGGTGCTATTCTAGTCACATTACACTTAATTGATTTATCTCTCACAATTCTGCGAAGTGGGTACTCGTTAAATCACTTACCAAGGCACACAGCTCATATGTGGGTGAGCTGGGTAACTGAAATCAGACTTATCTGCAGTCTAGGCTTCAGTCCACTGTTACAGTGCCTTAAGAAGAGTAAGCTCTGGCTATGGAATGGTCTAAATTATATTGCTTCCAAAAGGTATAGACATATGTGAAAGATAATTTAAAACAGAAGTACATGATTGTATGTATTTAGTTCTTTCAGTTCACTATCCAGATTCTAAGCTTTTCTGAAACATACTGAAGTGTACAACTGTTGATGAGAAAATTGCCGCCTTGCCTCTTTGAGGACACTCTTATTTCCCCTTGGAGCTGTACATAGCTGAAGAGGTTCAGGATATCAGCTCTGTCAGGATGCCTCCTCAATATGGAGGAAAGTGGAATTGAGATACTTTTATGGGCTGTATATAGACCTCGTCTTACAATAGGTGTTTTGATGTAGGGTAGAATAATTGTTATTCATGAACGTAGACATATAATAACTGTAATTTATATTTGCCTTATCCTCATTGACTTATTGTATCACTTTAATATATACTGGAGGGTATGAATCCTACAGTTATCTCTAATTCTTCAAATTGCATTCACATCACTACCCTTTCTTCTGCCATCACCAGGAATCTTAAAGGGTTTTGATTATTTAGCTCCTGAAGAAAATGTACATTAATACATTTAAATAGTAAGAATCATCAGTAAAGTTTATTTTAATATATACCTTTTGAAAGATAAAAGTATATCACAGGAAAACAGTTTAGTGCTTAATTTATTTTTACTTTTTAAAATAATGTTTTATGTGCTTGAGGTAACATTTTTAAGACATTATCATGAACTTTTTTTGTTCCATCTTGATTTTACATTTAAAAAAGCTAATTATCACCATCTCACTAAACCTTCAGAATTTTTCTTTTTTATTATTTTTTAAAATATATTTTTGCCAAAACCAGTTTGGCTCAGTGGATAGAGCGTCGGCCTGTGGACTGAAGGGTCCCAGGTTCGATTCCGGTCGGAGGCATGTACCTGGGTTGCGGGCATATCCCCAGTAGGAGATGTGCAGGAGGCAGCTGATCGATGTTTCTCTCTCATCGATGTTTCTAACTCTCTATCTCTCTCCCTTCCTCTCTGCAAAAAATCAATAAAATATATTTAAAATATATATATATTTTTATTGATTTCAGAGAGGAAGGGAAGAGAGAAAGCATCAGTGATGAGAGAGAATCATTGATCGGCTGCCTCCTGCATGATCCATACTCGGCATTAAGCCCACAGCCCAGGCATTGAACTGGTTCATAGGTCGATGTTCAACCACTGAGCCACGCCAGCTGAGCATATTTTTTTAAAAATATATTTTATTGTTTTTTTTACAGAGAGGAAGGGAGATAGATACTTAGAAACATCAATGAGAGAGAAACATCGATCAGCTGCCTCCTGCACATCCCCTACTGGGGATGTGCCCCCAACCAAGGTACATGCCCCTGACCGAAATAGAACCTGGGACCCTTCAGTCCGCAGGCTGACTCTCTATCCACTGAGCTAAACCGGCTAGGGCCTGAGCATATTTCTTATTATTTTTTTTAAAGAGCAGTTTACTGATTTTGATTTTTCGATAGGAAAGGGGAGGGAGAAATATCCATGTAAGAGCATAACATCAATTTTTGGCTGCCTCCTATTTGCCGTCTACTGGAGATTGAGCCCACAACCTAGGCATGTGCCCTGACTGGGAATGGAATCCACAATGTTTTGCTGCACAGAAAGATGCCCAACTGAGCCACTCCTGCTAGGGCCTTCATAGACTTTTAAAAGTAAATGTTTATTATACTTTTCACTATGTGCAATGACCTTTATAGGCCCAGGACTTAAAGCAGTGAATATATGGTCCTGGACCTAGTTTCTAGTTGGAAATATGGTAGAAAATCCTATTTTCTAAGAACGAAAACTGCCTTTAAGAAAGTGAAGTGACATGAATATTTTAAGTTGACCTTTAGGCTAAGACCTAATAAACAAAAGGGAGACAGTCATACTTCACTTAAGGAGAAGAGCATTCTAGGCTGAATCAGGTATACAAATCTTGCACTAGAACCAAGTTTAGCTTTTCTAGGGTAACAGCAAGAAATCTAGGGATGAGTACAGCATAAAAGTAGGAAAATGAGAGGACATGAGGTCAGATGGCTAAAGACAACAGAATAAAATCTAATTTATTTTGCAAGTGGTCAGAGCAATTGGAGAATTTTAAATAGGGAAATGGTATAATCCAGTTTCTGTTTTAAAAAGGCTAGGTTGCCTACTGTGCAGAAACTATTATGGGATGGGGTAAATGAGTCAAAGTAGGGAATTGTAAGTAACTGATTTAGATTTGAAGAGTGGCTTCAACTAGGGTAGTAGTGGGGAGATGAACTGTGGTTAATCTATACTAATAAAAGGGTAATATGCTAATTAGACAGGATGTCCTTCCAGACAAAGCCATGGTGGTGGGGTGCCGAGGTCGAGGTGGTTAGGGGCAATCAGGCCAGCAGGAGAGAGCAGTTAGGGGCGATCAGGCTGTCAGGGGAGGGCAGTTAGGGATGATCAGGTTGGCAGGGGAGGGCAGTTAGGGGCCATCAGGCCAGCAAGGGGTGGGGGCAGTTAGGGGCTATCAGACTGGCCGGGGAACAGTTAGGGGGTGATCAGGCCAGCAGGGTAGCAGTTAAGGGGTGATCAGCCCGGTAGGCAGAGGCAGTTAGGGGTAATCAGGTTGGCAGGGGAATACTTAGGGGCACCAGGCCAGCAGGCAGAGGTGGTTAGGAGCGATCAGGCAGACAGGCAAGCAGTTAGGAGCCAGCGGTCCCAGATTGCGAGAGGGATGTCTGAGGGGTCCTGGATTAGAGAGGGTGCAGGCTTGGCTGAGGGACCACCCCCCTCCTGCACAAATGTCATGCACCCGGCTTCTAGCCTATTATATAAAAGCCCAGTGACCATAACAGTGGAATGACCAGAATGACTGGTTGCTCTGATGCACACCAGGGGGTCGATGCTCAATGCAGGAGCTGCCCTCTGGTGGTCAGTGTGCTCCCACAGTGGGAGCACCACTCAGCCAGAACCCAGGCTCACAGCTGGCGAGCACAGCAGCCATGGCAGGAGCCTCTCCTGCCTCCAAGGCAGCACCAAGGAGCGGCGAGCCAAGCGGTAAGGAGTGAGCAGGCGGCTGGTTAGGAGCAACGGGTCCCGGATTGCAGGATGGCACAGGCCGGGCTGAGGGACCCTCCCACCCCCTACATGAATTTTGTACATCGGGCCTCTAGTTGGGGATCTATTTTGAAAGTAGAGACAGCCCCTCACTTTGACTTTACAATGGTGCAAGAAGAGTGATATGCATTCAGGAGAAACTGTACCTTGAGTTCTGATCTTGTTCTGGGCTACTTATACTCAGTAAAATACTCTTGTGATGTAGGGCAGCCAAGTCTGCCATGTGATCATGAGGGTAAGCAACCCATCCTCTGGGGTAGTTTAAGTGCATTTTCAATTTAAAATATTTTCAACTTACGAGTTTAATGAGGAGTAATGTCATCATAAGTCAAGGAGCATATGTAGTGCAAACTGGTCTTGCTGAATTTAAAAAGGACAAGAGAAAAACTAGATTGTAGTGGTCTGGCTTTAGCAGCTCATTGAAATATAACACCAAATATCGAGACTTGCAAAGAAATGGTTTGGAAGGGAACAAATGGGTCTGGACCTTGTTAAATTTAATCTGCTGATTAGACACTGAAGTAGGCTGTTGAGCAGTTAGCAGTCTGTCATCTTGAGATGAACTAATGAGTTTTCTGTCTTCTCTCCTTTTAAGAGTCTTCGCTTCTGGTTTTTCTCCTACTACACGAACACTTCAGTGTTTTTTGCATGTTCCTGTCTTTGCTTATTTCTTAAAAGCAGGTCATCCTCACCGTTTACACTTTAGAGTGCTTTTGCAGCTTTTCGAACAAGGACCATCTACTTACTAACCAAGTAGTACCCTGTCTCCCCAATCCAATAATACCATTTCCTGAGGAAACTGCATTGAGACCCTTTCCCCAGCCTTTCTTCTTAATTGAAAAATTTAATTCATTTCTTTAACTTCCAAAATATAAAATCTTTACTTCACTAATTGGGACAATTTTTTTTGTTTCCCCCAAAGATATACAGTATGTGTGTATTAAGACATTAATAACTGGGAGGTATTTCTCAAGAAGCTTTAAGAAGAATAATTTACAAGCACACCAATTTAAGATGAAATTTAAACCTACTTGGAAATTAGTATTTAATATAGGTTCTCTTCTGTATTATTTTAGTTAACGCTCCTTGGTGTTGGTTGTAATCAACTCCTATTGTAAATATACATGTCAAAACAGTGGAAATTTGCCAGATTAATGGATAAACAGTATTCTACTGAGGAATTAAAGCTGCCTTAGGAAACAGTTCTGAGCCCTTCATTGGAGTCTGGTAAAGGAAATGAGCAAGGATTGAACTCAGAACTTACATGTATTAACCAAGTCAGTATTAAAATCTGTCATTTTGTCATACCGAAGCTCTGAACAGATGAACTGCTGCTACTTCTGGTTACTCCAAAAGAACTTGTACAAACTCTAGTTCTAGATTCATAAATATTATAAATTGGTATTTAGTAGGTAGTTAAAACTAAACATTTTGAAATGTCTCTATTTGTATATCAGATGGAAACTTATATACTTATAAAATATTTTGTTTTCTAATGTATAGCTCAAAATTTAAAAAATTAGAGCTGTGCTTTTTTCTTTAAGGTTTAATGCACGTGCACAATAAACTTGTGGATCCACTGTACAGTATGAAAGAAGGAACTGAAGGAGACTGGAGCAAAATTCTGCTTGAATGAACAGAACTTCTATAACATGAATTTGCAGCTATGCAATATTATAAAACACGGGAATTTTTGAAGATTGTCACTTCTGAAGTCCAGTATCTATGTTAAACATTCCATATTTAGAATGTATTTTATACTAGGGTTAGAAGTAGTTGGGTCATAATCAGCTATTTATTTGAAACCACATAGCCGCTCTATAAAACAGCACAGAAATGAAATGACTGTTTAAACATTTAAAAAGTCTTTAAAAGAATATTTTTATTGATTTCAGAGAGGAAGGGACAGAGAGAGAGGTAAAAACATCAATGATGAGAGAGAATCATTGATTGGCTGCCTCTTGCAGGTTCCACACTGGGGATCAAGTCTGAAACCCAGGCATGTGCTCTGACCTGGAATCAAACCGTGAATTCCTGGTTCATAGGTTGACACTCAACCACTGAGCCACGCCCGCTAGCCTAAAAAGTCTTTTTTTTATTTTTTATTTTATTGATTTTTCACAGAGAGGAGGGAGAGGGATAGAGAGTTAGAAACATCGATGAGAGAAACATCGATCAGCTGCCTCCTGCACACTCCCCACTGGGGATGTGCCCGCAACCAAGGTACATGCCCTTGACCGGAATCGAACCTGGGACCCTTCAGTCCGCAGGCCAACGCTCCATCCACTGAGCCAAACCAGTCTTGGCACCAAATTATTATTTCTTGTTTGTCTCTTTCATTTGCTTGCGGCCCTCTTCCAGATCCTGAACCCTGAACCACGCAGGACGTGGGGGGAAATTTTACACAACTAGTTCCCACAATAAAAGAAATCTAAGCTTTAATCCACTTCTCCCACATGTAATATGTTGTAGTATTTCATATCTGCAAAGAAAAGTTTAAAACCATAAAAACAAAATATGTTTGCTCAC
>NW_006287459.1:148637-150968 GCF_000327345.1 Myotis davidii | reverse complement strand
ATTGTGTTCATACTGTGTACGGTTATTATCTTCATCACCAAGGGCCCCAGATCTCAGCCTGCCATCTGCCCAGTTCAGACCAAGTCTCTAGCGCAGTTGTTCTCAACCTCCCTAATGCCGCGACCCTTTAAATACAGTTCCTCATGTTGTGACTGAACCATAAAATTATTTTTGTTGCTACTTCCTAACTGTAATGTAGCTACTGTTATGAATCGTCATGTAAATATCTGATATGCAGGATGGTCTTAGGCGACCCCTGTGAAAGGGTCGTTCGACCGCCAAAGAGGTCGCGACCCACAGGTTGAGAACTGCTGGCCTACAGTCTCTCAATCTTGCTCCTTTTCTTCTGAATATTTTGCAGGTTATAAGCCCATCCAGTAGAAGCATTACTTATGTAACCACTTAATCGCCTTTGTGATTGACATGTGTTTACAGTTAAGTTCCTAAAAAACTTAAATAGCAAATAAATTAGAAGTTAAATAAAACTGTTAGGATAAAATATACTGTTTTAATTCTATAACGGATTTAAATGAAGCTGTAAAAGCCTTAAGTGTTATAAATGGTTAGTAAATGACTACTCAATCAGTATCATCTTCCAGTCACACCTGTTAAGTATTAGTTACTGCAAACTACCCTAACTACCTTAGAAGGTCATGTAGTATCTTAGTTAAAAAGCTACCTGTTTGGGTGCTTTCAATGTGTTAGCGGAAACACAGTCTAGATCTTTCCATTACTGCCTCTGACATTAGGAGGCTAGGTTAGGTCCATGCACTCAAGCTCCTCAGCAAACTGCTTTCTGGTCACTCTAGCTCCTTAACTCAGGGGCTAAGCTGCTGTTAAGGAAAGAACTAAGAAACCTATTGAAGATATTTCCATAAGAGGTAAAAAAAAGCACGGTAGCTAAGAATTGTAGATTAGAGAAAGAAAAGACTATGTGAACTCGAGCGCTGTCAATGACTGATGTCAGACAATACAAAGTCTGAATTTCTTCCCCTAAAAAATGGGATGGTAATAGTATCTATACCTTGATTGTTGCATAAATTGAATGAGCGAATGCTTATAGAGCTCAAGACATTAGCTATCACATATTAAACTCAATAAATGATGGGCATTCCAATACTCATAGTTTATATTTCAAGATTTGCAAATTTCTTGAAAATATAAGGTCCTCTGGGGGATATACTAAGAAGGTATACCTTTAAATCATGAAAATCATCTATTTGAGAGCATGGCCAAAGGAGAGAACTGAAATTTATGCTAAAAATTTTGAAAAGTACTTTTTTGTACCTTTATTGCTATCAGGAAAACTATTTTTTTAAAGAGTCAGAGGTTAAAGGAAAAGAACGTATCCAAACTGAAAACATACTAATAAAGCACAAATACCACATAGCTATGTGGTGCAGAATATGTGCCCAAAAACAACATGTAACTTTTTCCTAATAATAGAACAAAACACTTTTGTTTAAACTGTATTTAAATGCTTTTCTAGTTTCAAATATAGTGCCATTTCCAAAATACTGTTGTCATGTGTCTCATATTTCACCTATTTTGTTAGAGCTAGAAAGGAGAGGCTAGATATCTGAGCTAATTTAACTAGGACTAAATCACAAGTTATTTTAACCCTAATATACAATTTTAAGTAAATCCCCACTACCTTAAAATTATCATGTAATAACCATGGTATAAATTGATAGTCTTATCCCTCAAAGATATTTACCTCATCCAATTCAGTCAAGGAGGAGGACAGAAATCAATAGCCAAATTACATGTGACTCTTAACGTGGGTTTGAACTGGGTAGGTCCACTTATAAGCAGATTTTTTTCAATTAGCCTGTACAGTTCAACTGACCCTCCCAGTTAAACGCATTGGAACCTGCATATACAGAGAGTCAATTTAAATTAAGCATGGATTTTTGACTACAGGTGATCAGTGCCTCTAACCCTTGCATTGTTGAAGGGTCCGACTATATTTTACCTACAGTAATATAATCTGCCCTCTGGTTTGTTCATTGACTGAGTAAACATGGTAGTCAAGAAACATGCTTTGAAGTAAGATGGCCATTTACCGCCTGTGTGACCTCAAGTAAGTTACTACTAAGCAATAGAGCTCAGTCTCAATTATGAAATCTAGACAATAATTATTAAACTGCCATTAATAACAGCTGCTGCTGATACCAAACCCCTATGATTTTGCACAACTGCATTTCAATGATCAAAGATAAGACAGCCCTACCCTTATTTTAACTTAGATGTATACAGTGTGGGGCAAAAATAGGTTTACAGTTGTGATTACGTGAAACAGTTTATTCTTGTTATCTATAATAAAAGAAA
>NW_006287459.1:147655-148222 GCF_000327345.1 Myotis davidii | reverse complement strand
GGAAGTCCAGATCACTTCACAGAAAAATAATCATACAATTACATCAATACAACAATACAACATCCTTACAACATCCTTATAATTATTATCCATGAGTCCATGAGGAAGACATCTGTAAAGATACCTCTCTAGTCCTCTTCCTAGCAGACCCCAATTTTACTGCCTTTAGGAATGATTAAGGCTTTATTTTTGGATGGAGATGAAGATCCCCAAGGACACCCAGTGCTACATTACCCATGTCAAGGAAGAACTATCAATCTCCTTACTGATTCAAGGCTTGAAATTTTGGATTATTATATATAGCTATAGCCTAATATAGAAACTTACATAGGCATAAATGTACCAATCCCTATGCAAAGGGTTTAGAAATAGTATTTATCATTTGATTCTCATAATAACTGAGCTAAGAATACTTTTTTAAATAGATGAGGCAGCAAACTTGGCAAAACAATGGAGAGGTGGATTTCAATCCCATACTCTTCCCACTATTTAGACATTTTCTTCAAAATCTTTCCTTATAAAATTAGATCAACAAACATGTTATAAAATACTTTCTTAGATATGATT
>NW_006287459.1:138836-141544 GCF_000327345.1 Myotis davidii | reverse complement strand
CTCATGAAATGGAAACTAAGTGCTACATATCAATTCTGAACTCCAAGGATGATCAGCAGAACACTCCATGCCGTACAGTAAACCCCATTACCAACAACAACCTCAGGGCCTTTTTCATGACTCTGCCTACCTTTGCTTGCATATTGAACACTAGCTAAATATAATGTAAACACCGTGAAACTGATAGTTGCAGAAACATAAAAGACTTCTTGTAGTATTAGAACACTATTAGTGTATTGTTTTACAAACATGCTTTAAAGAAGAAAAAACAAGCAGAAAAAAGTGAACACGCAACAAATCTGACATCTATTTGACGTTCCTCTTGTAGAGAAAGAGCAAATCCAAAGATTTCAGAGTTTTAGCTTAATTTTTTTTGTTTTGTTTTTAAAAAGCAAATCTACATAACACACCAAATTAATGATCAGTATATGATATATATGGTAGAATATAGAGAGACTTTAGAAATACTTCAGTAAAATTAAGATAAACTACTTTATGACTCTCAAATAAAAATGTAATGAACAAAATGTGCTAGTTTCAGACAAACAACTTTAAACTATCAAGTGAGATCCATATAGTCACCTGGTTCAATATCTTAATTTTTATACAAATAAGGAAACAAAGACCATAGAAAGCTTCAACTAAGTGACCTAGAGTACTGACAGAATTAAATATTTAAAAGCGAACTCAGAATTCAGTTTTTCCAGTGCAACTACCTTGCTAACCCCACTAAAGAAGAAAAAACAAGCAGAAAAAAGTGAACTCACAACAAATCTGACATCTATTTGATGTTCCTCTTGTAGAAAAAGAGCAAATTCAAAGATTTCAGAGTTTTAGCTTAATTTTTTGGGGTTTTTTTGTTTTGTTTTTAAAAAGCAAATCTACATAACACACCAAATTAATGATCAGTATATGATATATATGGTAGAATATAGAGAGACTTTAGAAATACTTCAGTAAAATTAAGATAAACTACTTTATGACTCTCAAAAATGTAATGAACAAAATGTGCTAGTTTTAGACAAACAACTTTAAACTATCAAGTGAGATCCATATAGTCACCTGGTTCAATATCTTAATTTTTATACAAATAAGGAAACAAAGACCATAGAAAGCTTCAACTAAGTGACCTAGAGTACTGACAGAATTAAATATTTAAAAGCGAACTCAGAATTCAGTTTTTCCAGTGCAACTACCTTGCTAACCCCACATGCAGGAATTCTAGTTAATCAAAGTTCTATCATGAATTCCACACTCAAGAAAAGAATTATGACATTTTCTTCATTACTTTTATGCTGAAAAATTTAATTATGAAAAGTAAAATGTCAAAAGCCTTGGCTGGTGTGGTTCACTGATTAGAGCATCAGCCAGTGCACTGAAGGGTCTCGGTTTTGATTCCCAGTCAAGGGTACATACCTGGGTATGGGGTTTGCTCCCTGCCCCTGGTCAAGGTGTGTGCAGCAGGCAACCAATTAATGTGTCTATCTCACATCAATGTTTGTTTCTCTCTCTCTCTCCCTCTCTCATTTCTCTCTCCCTCTCTCATTTCTCTCTCTCTCTCTCCCTTCTATTCTCTGAAAAGCAATGGGAAAAATATCCTCAGCTAAGGATTAACAACAACAAAAAGATGCCTGATATGAATATAGATATGGGTGAAGGAACTATGTCTTTCACTGTCTCAACGAATGCATCAATATAGAATCCTTATCTGCAGAGTCACAAAATTAGTTATGACTAGTCAAAAGGAATAAAAATATATCAGATTATTTATTATCCTTCACACATGAGATTCCTTTCAAAAGATCATTCACTAGATAGGTGCTTTAGATAACCAGGTTTTGGGTTTTTGTCCGAGTCTTCAAATTGGGATCAATCTAAGTATATCAAGTTGAGAAAGAATGAGATAGACATATGTGTATTGTACTTATTTACTAATGTGTATTACTTACAGTTTATGAGTTGGCTGCTCATTAGGATTCAGAACTCCTACTTCATTAACTTCATATGTCTTTTGAGTATGTGCAGATACAATTTTATCTCCTTTTGAAACCACTCCATCAAATAATGCTATGTTGGCTATCACACCCCTATACTGGTCAAAGGTGGAGTCAAATACCAAAGCTCTCAGGGGACTGTTGCGATGCACTTTAGGACTATTAAAAATAAGTAAAAAGTAAATACAGACATAGTAAATTAAAATCTTAATAATAAAGTGCCTATTTTTAACTCAAATACTATGCTTACTTTATTCTAATACTGAAGAAAGGTTGATGACTGACAGCCAACATAAGATCTTTCTATAAAATAAGGTGTAATGTCTACTTTTATATTACCAGGTGTACCGGTTAATAATGCAGATTTTGTAATCAAAGAAAACATGATAATTTCAAGAGAAGCAGCAAAAGTGCTTTATTCAAAATAATGTCCACTGCTAGCTACACATTTCCCCATCTTTCAGGTAATTTGTGGATACCGTCCCAATAGAACTTTTGTTTTTGTTTTTTTTTTAATGTATTTTATTGATTTTTTACAGCGAGGAAGGAAGAGGGATAGAGTTAGAAACATGGATGAGACAGAAGCATCGGTCAGCTGCCTCCTGCACACCCCCTACTGAGGATGTGTCTGCAACCAAGGTACATGCCCTTAACTGGAATCAAAACCAGGACTCTTCAGTCCCGAGGCCGACTCTCTATCCACTGAGCCAAATC
>NW_006287459.1:137288-138578 GCF_000327345.1 Myotis davidii | reverse complement strand
TTTCGGTTCTCCATTTGTCTTTTGTTCAGTTGATGTGGCACCCATTGTCCTTCCTTTAAAATCTTTCCCATTGCTTGTAAATGATCAGAAATTGTTTGCTGAGTAACGTTTAATCTTTCTGCAAGTTGTTTTTAAGTTTGACACGCATCTTCATCCAATAATGCTTGTAATTGTTGGTCTTCAACCTTTTTCAGTTGACCTGGACATTCTTTGTCTTTCACATCGAAATCATCACTTTTAAAGGTTTTTAACCAGTGTTCACAAGTATCTTGAGATGGAGCATGTTCACCATAAGCTTCCCGAAGTATTCAGCAGCACTTTTCTTCAAAATAAAGTAATGAATTAAAACTTCCCACAAATGCTCCTTTTTTTGGGCATGAAATTCGACATTTTTAAGTGTAAAAATATCTATGATGTTAACACCTTCAGCATATTTGACATATGAAGTTTTGAAGCTTGTTGTCAATACAACAAAATAGCATACATATCAAATCACATATATATATATATATCAACATATGTGTAACTCTATCTATTGAAAAAGATCCACATTATTAACCAGTACAGCTAGTAGTTTTAATTTAACCTCAAGTTTTATATAAATGACTGTTTTAAATTACTTATAAAACTGATGACATATATTTGTTCAGTACTAAAGCAAAGAAGAATAATTGTTAATATATTCAAGTCTCCTTCTTACATTGTTAAGAACAGATCCCTGTCATCCTTTTTTCTTTTTTTTTTCTATACTGTATTTGCCTTCTATATGTTACTAAAAATAAATTTAAATATTTATTTTCTTTCACCACAGGAGTATATTTACCACATATACTAAGCTGAAATAGCAGATCAAATAGATGGTTTTTGTGCTATTAAAGATAAACAGTGCAGAAATAGCAAAAGACTTACGGGGGTATTCTTTCGATGACTGCCTGAAGAACACTTTCAACATTTGTTCCCAGTTTAGCAGAAATCTAAAAATATATGTGTAAAAACACAAACATTTAAAATTTAAACTCTACCTTTTTTCTATCCTGATGACAGAACTTTATGATCACAATAAAGAAAGAATTCTAACACTTATCAATTTGTTTGAAGATCATCGTAGAAGGAAGCACAAATATATAGTACTAGAGACCCGGTGCACAAAAATTTGTGCACTCGGTAGTGGTGGTAGCCCAGCCTGTGCCCTCTCGCAGTTCGGGACCCCTCGGGGGATAATGTCCCGCTGGCTTAGGCCTGCTCCTGGGTGGCAGAGGGCAGGCCCAATCCCTAGGTGCCTTCCCCACA
>NW_006287459.1:129098-136647 GCF_000327345.1 Myotis davidii | reverse complement strand
GAGCAAGCAAGCCTCCTGCTCGCTTCAGCTGCGTGGCTGCCGGCCGCCATCTTGGTTGGGTTAATTTGCGTATCTCGCTGATTAGCCAATGGGAGGTGTAGCGAATATAAGGTCAATTAGAGTGGGGCCTTGACTTACGAGTTTAATTCGTTCTGTGATGGAGCTCGTAACTCAAATTACTCGTATGTCAAATCAAAAGTGAACGAGTAAGACACGTGATGCTGGGCTGATGTTGTGGTGTTCACTGTGACGTTTGCTGCACCAACTAGCGGTGGGGTATCTGAAGCTGGCTCGTAACCCGAATTTTAGCTCACAACTCAAAGCAAAAAATCGGCCGAGAAACGGCTCGTATCTCAAAAAACTCGCTAGTCGGGACACTCGTAAGTCAAGACCCCACTGTACCATGTTTGTCTATTATTAGATAGGATACTGACAAATGTCCTCCCAGTACAGTTAGGTGTTTTTATGACTCTTGGATTAAATTACAAGAGTATTCTGATTATGATGTTGAAAGAGCTGTGGACTTTGACCCATACATACTTCTTTGAGCTTCAAGTTCTTCATCTGATGAATAATCATTCATATTTTGCCTAAGTTTCAAGGTTATTGTGTGGATAGAATAAACACTATAGGTGGATGGCATGCAGGTAACTTATAAAGCATATTATTACTATTGTTCTCACACTGAAAAAGCCAAAGACTCAAAATACATGTGCATGAATGACCTTTACCATTATCACTAATTGGACTGTCTCTGAAATCTTGATTTCAAAACCCATTTCCTGAATACCACCTCCTATCTTCCAAATTTCTTGTACATCAGTTTTGCAACTCAGCAATGAAGACATTTTGGGCTAAATCTGTTTGGGAGCATATACTGTGCATCGTAGGATGTTTTAACAGCATCCATGAAATCTCATCTATCAACATGATGCCAGCAGCAACCCCACTTCCCCCAACAAAAAATGCCTTCAGACATTGCCAAATGCTTCCTGGGGGGCAAAACTAAACCCTAAAGAGAACCACTTCTCTAGGTTCTAGTATGTTTAAATAATCCTTCAAAATCACAACCTCTAATCCATTGGATGGACTACTTTTAAAAATTATCCATTAATCCTCCACTCCCTCATTTCCCATCTGAGACTCCAAGCTTTATTACTTACAATCACTGTTCAACCACCTTCTATTCTCTATCATAAGCAGATGGTAAAACCCCCACTGCGAATGCATCCAACTATATGCTTTTTCTATGCTTATAAACAGAGTAGCTTAACATAACTGGAGAAAAATGAAGTAAATAGTCTAGCTAGTTTCTTGTGAATTTATGACCACAAATCTTACTATGTAGTTAACACTTCCTGGAAGTCCCAGAATGCATATCCTCATAAATTCACATTACCACTCAGTAAAAGTGGAAGCTAAATGTTATAGTGTTGCACTGACATACTTACTACAAAGTATGTAACACTGCAGTTTGGCTGTGGCTATTTAACACCCAAAAGAGCATTAGAAAAGTACATTTAAAAATTCAAATTTAGCCCTAGCCAGTTTGGCTCAATGGACAGAGTGTTGGCCTGGAGACTGAAGGGTCCTGGGTTTGATTCCAGTCAAGGGCTTGATCCCCAGTAGGGGGCGTGCAGGAGGCAGCTGACAAATGATCTCTCTCATCATCTATGTTTCTATCTCTTTCTCCCTCTCCCTTCCTCTCTGAAATCAATAAAAGTACATTAAAAAAATAAATAAAAATTCAAATTTAAAATATAGTATTAACTTTGACATAAATAATATCTATCCTACAATTATTATCATAGCTAGCTCTTTTATATAGAGAAAAAAGTTATTTCTCAATTTCAAGAAAACATACAAATGCCTTAAAATTAGTTTGAACATGCTCTTCAAAGAAAATATTTCCATAGAGGCAAAATGGGCATATATTAGGTAACTAGATCTGTAATCTTAAGAAAGTGATTAAAATCTTTGAGCCAGTTCTTCCTTCTGTATCACACGAATTCCCATCTGTCCTAACCATGTAATAAGAATTTTTGGTAAGGATCAAATGAAATATTAGTAAAAAGAACTTGGTAAAACTATAAAAACATGATATAATGATGGGCTATCAAAAACTCTAAAATTTCACTTAGACCAATTATCTCAGATTTTCAAAATTATAACCAAGTCTTGAAATAAAGGTATTTTACCTTAATGCATTCATCACTTGGAATATCAAACACCTTTTCAATTTGTTTTACAACCCTTTCAGGATCAGCATTCTTCAAATCTATCTTTAAAAAAAAAAAGAATTCATTATGTCTTAATTTAATACAAATAAAGTGTATTTCATACTAAATAGCATTATGAGATAGTTAAAAGCATAACTGACCCCACTATGATTTTTCTTTCAAAAGTATTAAAATAATCTAGGCACAGGCAATACAAATTTAATAAGCATGGTTTACAAAGTAAAGAAATAAATAAGATTTTGTGTCACTGTAATTACCTTGTTTATAACTGGAATTACCAATAGTTGTGCTTCAAAGGCAAGAAAGAAATTTGCTACAGTTTGGGCTTGAATACCCTGGAAAAATCAAGACATAGGATTTCTAGCATCTATCACAAACTTATAATTCAAGACCATTCCACATCTTCACCAAAAGCAGAGGGATAAGACAAAATATGGTACCTATACTTCCACGCATCTGGATATTCTCTGTGAAATTCCTTTCACTTCAGGAAGCATTTATTAAAGGGGACTATTTTAGGCTTGGCGACACAAAGGTGAAACATAGACCCTCAGTCATCAAAGCCTACTATAGATACTAGAGGCCTCATGCACCAGTTGGGTCCAGGCCAAAACCTGCTCTCCAACATCCCCCGAGGGGTCCTGGATTGCGAGAGCATGCAGGCCAGGCCAAGGCACCCCACCAGTGCACAATGGGGGCCAGGGAGGGATGCAGGAGGTTGGCCAGCCAGGTAGAGACTGTGGGAAGGCTCCAGGGCGTGCCCGGCTCGTCTCATGTCGCTCAGTCCTGATCGGCCGGACCCCAGCAGCAAGCTAACCTACCAGTCAGAGCATCTGCTCCCTGGTGGTCCTTGCACATCACAGTGATTGGTCAACAGGTTGACTGTCTGTCTCCTAGTGGTCAGTGCACATGATAGTGGCTGGTCAACCAGTCGACTGTTTGTCCCCTGGTGGTCAGTGCCCGTCAGAGTGAGCAGCTGAGCAGCCTTAGCATATCATTAGCATATCATGCTTTGATTGGTTGACTGGATGACCAGACGCTTAGCATATTAGGCTTTTATTCTATGGGGCAGCTGCGTGATATAGTTTATAAAGTCCAGTAGTTTGTATATAAGGACCTACCAGTCAGAGCATCTGCCCCCTGGTGGTCCTTGCACATCACAGTGACTGGTCAACAGGTTGACTGTCTGCCTCCTAGTGGTCAGTGCACGTGATAGCGGCTGGTCGACCAGTCGACTGTTTGTCCCCTGGTGGTCAGTGCCCGTCAGAGCGAGCAGCTGAGCAGCCTTAGCATATCATTAGCATATCATGCTTTGATTGGTTGACTGGATGACCTGACGCTTAGCATATTAGGCTTTTATTCTATAGGGCAGCTGCGTGATACAGTTTATAAAGACCAGCAGTTTGTATATAAGGTAGAGATTGACTTTCCTCTGGATTTTGAATGAAAAGTTTGTGAGAAACTGAGTATAGCAAAAGCTTATTTTACATAGCATATTATAATTCCTATATGATCATTTAGTTACTATATTCATGTGGTATGTTTATAACACAAAAGAAGTTGGTAATGTTTTAGTATGTTTCTTTAAACTTAACACTTCTCATATTATTACCTTAAAGTCACCCAAAATGACCTCAAAAGTAAAGATTAATTTTCAACATCTGCTAAAAACTGATATGGAACACTCAGATTAAGAGCTGTTAAAAATTGAGGGGTTTTTTTTTTTGGTAGGATGTAACTGACTTATTTCAACAAAAACTATAATTAGACAATTTCTCTGATCGGCTTAAAAATGTTAAAAGATGAGCAAATGAATTTCAAAAAAATACTTTAATGTAATAAACTTCAAATTAATAGGACCAAAACATATGATTTTGGTTAAGTAAAACGATAAATCTTATTTTTTCAAACACAAAAATTGTATTTCCAAAACCCATTTTAAGGAAAACATCTTGAAACAACCATACAGTATGTCACGATATAAAATTAAAGGTACCTACCTCATTTGCATCAACCACCAGTAAAACACCCTGGCAAGCAGACAGTGACCTGGATACTTCATAACTAAAATCAACATGGCCCTGAGAAACAAAAGATATTGATACCTCTAACTGTTAGCCATAATTTTTTAGGGGGAGGGGCATTATGGCAAATCTAATGACTCCGCAGTAAACAAAAGGTTACTTCAGTTTAGCCCACGCTTGTGAAACAATTTATACTAACCTACGAACAATGAGAAAACAAAAAACAAAGTTAGGTGTTTAATGTTCAATTTAAAAACTAAACAAGGATTTGTTTGCATTATTAATACAAGACTCACTAACAACGGAAACAAAATTAATATTAAACTTACTGGTGTGTCGATGAGATTTAACAGATACTGTTTTCCTTCACAATTATAGAAAAGAGATGCTGTCTGTGCTTTAACGGTGATTCCTCTTTCTCGTTCCACTTGCAATTTATCAAGAACTTGCTTATTATTCTTTGTTTTATCAATTGTCCCTATAAATAGAAATTCATAATCTTATATGGACTCTTAAAAAGAAACAATACAGTATATAAAATTAAAACAAAATTTAAAAAGCATGGTAAAAGCAATGACCAATTATTCATTGCCATCAATTAACTATATAATATGAAATGAAAATACCTGTTAATTCCAGGAGCCTGTCAGCTAAAGTACTTTTGCCATGATCCACATGTGCAATGATACTGAAATTTCTAATATTTTCAACAGGGAATCTAGACATGTCAACTTTTTCCTGGAAAGGAGGGAGAAATATTAGATTTTTGAGTGTAAATTTCATACAATATGAAACATATAGTGATTCAAATAATATTCTGTTAATATTCGTCTTTGAAAAATTTCATTTATTGCATCTATATTATTTATATTTTTTATTCCCCTAATAAAGTCACATATGGTTAAACTCATAAGCAATGAATTATAGTGACTTATTAAACATGTTTTACTGTCAAAGGTGACTATGCAACTAAATAAAAGTTCTTAATAGTATTTCCACCACTTAGAGCAGTGGTTCTCAACCTTGGCTGCACATTAGAATCACCTGGGAATCTTTTTAAAATCCTGATTTCTGGGCCTCATCCTCCGAAAATTCTGTTTCTTTGTTATGGGGTGGAGCCGCAACATTAGTAACAAAGAAACAGAATTTCCGGAGGATGAGGCCCAGAAATCAGGATTTTGAAAAGATTCCCAGGTGATTCTAATGTGCAGCCAAGGTTGAGAACCATTGACTTAGAGGGTAGAGGAGAAACTGGATTTATTTTCATAGGTGGAGAACACAAGACATCTAGAACTTATGAACTGCCTAAGAACACAGAGTCTAACAAACTTCTTTGAGGCCAAAAAAAAAATTGTAGAAAAGCTGGGGGGGGGCGGTGGGATAAAAATGAAATCCTTTGCCTGCATCATACATTTAATTACCAATTAGGTCTATTTAAAAATCTGTGCTCCTAATAGAATCTTCAAAAGTTTAATTTAGATACAATTTTGTTACTCAGCAACTTCCTTGAAGAGGGAGAAAGGTCACATCAGCAAAAAGAACTCCTATTTATTGTATTTATTATCTTAAAACTCAAAAATATTTTAAAATACAACTCCCGACTTTTAGTTCACACATCTTCTTAAATTTTTACCAGGACTCATTACAAACTGCTGAACAAATTGGTATCCAAGTAAAATATGTCCGTTTATTTTATAATCAGCTCTCCCAAAAGTGCCATGAAATTACAATGAAATACAACGTTCTTATGAGCTTTAAGTTTCCTTGTTATGAATGCTCCAAGAAAGAGAATAACGGTGCAACTACGCCTGAAAGAAATTCTGCAAAAAAAAAAAAAACTACACCTTGCCCTAACCGGTTTGGCTCAGTGGATAGAGCGTCGGTCTGCAGACTGAAGGGTCCCAGGTTCGATTCTGGTCAAGGGATATATATAAAAAAAACAACACTACACCGGATCTGTTTGCCTGTATGATCCCTTCCCCGCCGTTCAAGAGACACACCGGTAAGTTTAATATTAATTTTGTCTCCATTGTTGGCCAGTCTTGTGCTGATAAGGCAAACAAATCCTCGTTTAGTTTTTAAACTGAACATTAAATGCCTTCTTTTTCCTCATTGTTCTTAGGTTGGTGTAAACTGTTCCACAAGCGTGGGCTAAACAGAAGTAACCTTTTGACTGTTTAGATTTGCCAGGATGCCCCTCCCTCGCCAAATTTAAGGACTTTCAACTGCGGCACAAATTCTTAAATTCCACAGTCATTTTAGAAATGGGGAAAACTGGCTAAGTTTAAGTCTTATTTTTCCCCCCAGTTACTCACAACTTGCAATCAATCTTTTCACTTTCCCGTCTGAACTCTCTCCCCCACGGTTATCAGACAGCGGCGTTTTTCAGATTCTTCCATCCCCGCCCCGCCCCCGCGCCCACTGTCTCCAACCACCAGGACAGAGCCCGGTGGACACAGCTCGCTCCGGCTGCGGGAAAACACAAGGACACCGCCGAAGCAAGGCATGCCTCGCACTGCTTCCATTCTAGGCATCGGACTACAAATTCTCTGCCTTCCCTGCCGCGATCCTCACAAACGGGCATTCCGTGTTTTTTATTCGTGTCTCATGTCGTCAGTGCAGCAGCATTCACAGGAGGGTCGAGGGGCTCGCCCAGGTCGCAGGGCTAATGCATGTCAAGGAAACTGAGGGCACCCTAGAGCAGTGGTTCTCAACCTTCTGGCCCTTTAAATACAGCTCCTCGTGTTGTGACCCAACCATAAAATTATTTTCGTTGCTACTTCATAACTGTAATGTTGCTGCTGTGATGAATCGTAATGTAAATATCTGATATGCAGGATGGTCTTAGGGGACCCCTGTGAAAGGGTCGTTCGACCGCCAAAGGGGTCGCGACCCACAGGTTGAGAACCCCTGCCTGAGCTTCCTCGGGAGGATTTTAGGAGGAAAGTAAGAGATGCCAAGTGTCTAGCTCACCGCCTCCCATAAACTGAGCTACGGGCATCACCAAGGCGGCAACATGGGAAGTGACTGGTCCAAGGTCACCGGCGAGAGGCCGGGAGCTGAGACACCGCAGCAGCGCGCGCGGCCAGCTCCGCCTCCTTCGCGCCACCCGCGTGGACAGGCCGTCAGTCCTAGGAAGTCCTTCCCGCCTCCAAACCCTCGGGAAGCTCCCTCCCGGTTTCCCACACGGAGCTGGCCAGAACCGAGGCGGCGGTCACCTTGCGCGCGGCAGAGCTGCAGAGCCTGTCCAGAGCCCAGGAGTCGCCAGCGGCCCCGCCGGTCCGC
>NW_006287459.1:123680-128975 GCF_000327345.1 Myotis davidii | reverse complement strand
CCGAAGCGCGATGGGAGCATTGCCAGCCGCTCGGTTTTTCTTCGCGTTATGGGCGGCGAACAGGATCCAAACAGACTTTCGGAAACCCAGGGGACCAGGTGCCTGGGCAGCACCGCCCAACTGGTGGATCCGCCGGAACTCCGTAGACGGAGCATCGTGCGCCGACTTCCGCACGTCATGTGACGTCACGACGCTAGCGTGCCTCTGCGCATGGGCGCCGGGTTGCCAGGACGTCTGGTGAGGGGAAGCTCTCCAGATCAGTTCTCACCATGTTCTCAGCGTAGCGTTCGGATTTAGCTTTCTACCCCCGCAGCAAAATAATATTATAATCGTTTTTAAAAGATGGAAGTCTATGTTGTCAGTGACATCGCTAATATTTTAGCGCTTCTGTAAGGAAACCGGCGGTAAAATGACTGCAATGTGCCCTAGGAAAGTTGGGGCCGGAAGTGAAGGTGGGGAAAGTTATCCTCTGCGTGCCCTGATGTCTCCATCGTCTTTCAGTTCCCACTGCAACACAAGTTTGTCTGGCAGAGGGCAGAGCTGGGCTACGGAAGGCGGAGGGGAAGTGTAAGAGGGAATGAGGCCCCATGGCGACTCCAGAGTCTGTCTCCCACCAGCGCCTGTGGGATTTTCTGCGAGACCTGGGGTTCGGTGCTCAGGGCGGAGATAGAAGCTGCGGGACGTCCCGTAGGCCATTGTTTCTTGTCGGTTCCTGGAACTGCTCCAAGTCGTGACTGTACAGTCCTCGACCCACTAGCAGTCGCTACTGGCACCTTTGTTAGAGAATGAACTTCCAAAAGCTGACTTTTAAAAATACTTTTTAATGATTATTGATGTTTTAGAGAGAGCGGGAGGGAGAGGGATAGATAGAAACACTGGGGAGAGAGAAACATCAGTGGGTTGCTTCCTGCATGGCTCCTCCTGGGGATGGAGCCCACGGCACATGCTTGGGCCGTGACCCCGAATCACCCCAGTGACCAGGTTCGCGGGTCCCCGCTCAACCATGAGCCACACCGCCCAGGGAAAACTCTACCCGCTTTTAGTGTCAACTTCCTGCTCATATGTTTTTTCCATTGTCTTATTTCATCTGTCTTCTGACTCTGAATTTGACTTCGAAGGTATGTGTGCATATTGTGAGGGAAATTTAGGTTAAGGAGATCCAATACGTAACTCCATTTAAAGGGCACTCATAATACCTTGTGGTCCTACAAAAGGGAAGGGGTGTCCTAGTTGGTTTGGCTCAGTGGATAGAGCTCTGTGGACTGGAAGGTCCCAGGTTCCATTCTGGTCCAAGGGCACATGCCTGGGTTGCAGGCTTGACCTCCGGTAGGGGGCGTGCAGGAGGCAGCTGGTCAATGATTCTCTCTCATCAGGGATGTTTCTATCTCCTCCCTTCCTCTCTGAAATCAATAAAAATATATTTAAAAAAAGACACACACAAAAGGGAAGGAATGAAAATGGGCACCACTCAACCTCTCCAAGTTGTGGGCTCCCACTCTGCCTGCAGGACCTCACAAACACTGCAGATAAAGCCTCACCAGCAGGGAGAGTACAGTATAAATGTGTAAACTATAGTAGTAAGGCGGAATGTTTTTGTTCTTATTGCATAAGAATAAGTGCTAATAGTGGTTCTATTAGTTTCCATGCTCCACTTTGTCATGCTGCACATCTTTCCCATCAGGTCAGTGAGTGGTTGTGTGGCGCATGAAGCGCTCTATTTCCTCAGTATACATTGTCACTGGCTGCCTCTTGTCTCTGACTCTAGGAAGGGCAGCTTGGGGGGAAGCGACAGCTCTCAGGATGCTCAGAGCCATCATTAGCAAGAACCTTCAGCCAGCCCCTTCCCCTATCTTCTTTCACCATCCTCCTTTCCATTAGGATTGACTTTCTCTAAACATGTGAGAACACAGGAACAGGTGGCAGGGTTATTCCACTGATACTTATAAGAGCAGCATCCTTACAGTAGAGGGACAGCTGTTCTCTCTTTTATTTAGTGTAAAACTTAACTCTCCAGAGGTCTTAAATCTCACTTCTTCTTTTCATATAAGCGAGCTATTCTGCATAAAGGAAAGAATATGATGGTCAAAAACCATTTTCTCACTATAGTTTCATTAGTTTTATCATAGGAATTTGCCCAGATTCTGGCAGTAGGTTAATTCCAAGGATTAGTTTTTCAGATTGTGGATTGATTTATCTCATAAACCCCCATTCGTGTTTTTCTAGTAATTGTCAGGCGAATTTCTAGCCTAGTGCCATTTTAAACTCGATACCCAATAATTTGTTTTAAAAAGAAAATGAAATTGCCCAGCTGGTGTGGCTCAGTGTTTGTGTCGACCTATGAACCAGGAGGTCACAGTTCAATTCCTGGTCAGGGCACATGCCTGATCCCCAGTAGGGGCAGTTCAGGTGGTAGCTAATCAACGATTCTTTCTCATCATTGATGTCTCTCTCTCTGAGATCAATAAAAATATATTTTAAAAAATTATTTTGTTACTCTGTCCACTATTTTCCCTAGCTCATGTTTGTAAATGAAAATGTAAATACTACGGAGTAGAGAGTTACCCTTAAAAGGGCTCCTCTATATCAAGCCAATGTTTGAGTAAATGTCCCATTAAGTTAAAACTCAAAACTTTAAGTAGTTAGTGAGACTATAGTGCCAAAGGTGGGAATACTGTCTTGTTAAATAGAATTTCTATATTGACAACTGGTCATTGTTTTCCAAACTGCTGTAACTACTTTCATGGACTGCATATAATAAAATATTCAAGTTAAATGTCGCATGCCTTGGGAAAAAACTTAATAATGGCATAATTGCAAAGGTATAATTATGGCAGAGCATTGGGAAGAATTTCACCTTTCATTGCTAAAAGTAATAAATCCAAAATATAATTTCATCTATATTAACTGGGATCTATGGGAGTTTGGTCAAAATAGTAAGTGGTATCTTGGCAATAAAGTCCATGCTTAGCCTGTCTATTATTTTTTTTTATTAAACAGTAAGAGATGGATGCTGAAGAAGTATGTTTCATCACAGTCTGTTTACAGGACACAGCATTTGCAAAAAATCCCCCCCCCTTCTTTTGGTAAGATGATTTTTCATATAGATTTATGTAATATCAAAGTAGAGTTCACTAAAAAATATTTATGTGTAAATAATGGGGGAATAAGGACTCACACTTGTTAATAATACAACTTTGTTTTCACCTAGAAGCATAATCAAAATAGATAACACTATTTTGAGCATTTACTACTTGCCCCCACTAGGTTAATTGCTCCTGTTGCAAAATCCTGTCTAATTCTCATATTTTATACACATATATACACAGGCATAAGATATATATTGATTAATAATTTGGATATATAATGAAACGTGGAAAAATAAAATTCAGTTGATGAGATAAAGATAAAATAACTAGTCCCTAGGATATAAAGTTTATTTTTGTTTATAAATGAGGGAACTAAAGATACATGTGTTTAGATAAATTGTGGAGGAATTTATGGAGCTTCTTGGAAAGATTTTCTATAGAAATTAGTGATATGAGTCTGCTAAATGTATATAAATTGAATTTATTACATTTAAAAATGATTATTATAACAATATAGTAACTAACAATGTACAACTCAACTACTGCTCATATAGACTTTCATAACTTTAAGGAAAATTGTGTTTTTACTAACATTCAGTAATGACCAAACTAAAAACTTGAAATCATAATTTGTTATATTCCATTTTTTTCTAAGACAAAAGTGAAAGCTAGCAAATTAGAAGTCAAAGATAATTATGATAGCATTAATGATGGAAACCCTGTAATTTTATTTTTTTTTCTTGCCATAGAACACAGTAAGCTCTTTAAAATTCATGCCTTAAAACAGAATTTTATGTCCATTTTTCATGTGACTGTGTAACATTCAGGGCTGTAGTTTCAGGTTCGTGAAATAGAAGCAGCATAGTCTTTAAAGGTCAGATGATTGGGAACAAATCTTATGTAGTATTAACAAAGGATTATGTAGAGAATACAGGCAAAAATATATTTTTTAAATTATTGGAACACAGAATGTATTGCATTTTTTCTGTCTTAGTATAAGTAGAAATTTAAGAATCAATGTACATTAAATTGCAATACAGATTGCCAAAATAAAGAATTACTATCTAAACACTGGTAAAAAGCCATTTCTCTGTTGGCAGAGGTAGAAAATGATGACATTTTTCTCTTGGTTCATTGGCAGCTTTGTTCAGCTGAAATTGGGGTTTGTGAATAAATATTATTTGTGTTTCCAAACAGGTATATTCTCTTTTTAAAGTATATTTTTTATTGATTTCAAAGAGGAAGGGAGAGGGAGAGGGAGAGGGAGATGGAAATATCAAAGATGAAAGAGAATCATTGATCGGCTGTCTCCTGCATGCCCCACACTGGGGATCAAGCCCACAACCTGAGCATGTGCCCTTGCCCAGAATTAAACCTGGGACCTTTCAGTCTGCAGGCCGATGCTCTATCCACTGAGCAAAACCACCTAGGGCCAAACAGGTGCATTCTTAACACCAGTGTTTTGGACAGCCATAGGTAGTCTTTTGGAAGAAACAGTCTGCATAATGAAAGGAAACTGAGCTGAATGAGATAATTATTATTCCAAACTGGGTTCTGTCACATACTAGATGTGTGACTTTGCACAAGTCACTTAGCCACTCTGAGCTTCTAGTTTCATATCAAAAGATTGCAGTAATGAAAGTAATAATCTTATATGATTCTTAGATTGATACATGCCAATAGAAATATGGGGTCCTGAGTATGCAAAATTAAAAATAGTGTTCATTCATTCATCCATCTAACCATTCATCCTTTAATACATATATGTATGTATTGTTGTCAGACAAAGGGCAAATTGTTTCAGATGTAGCTGTTGATCAGCTCACAATCTCTTCAATACTTTACAGGTCACCAAAGAGATCTAAGAAATTACAAATGGAGATTATTTTCCTTATCCCCACTGCATTTAGCTTTCCTAAATGTTGTTTATATAAATTGAATAGTTCAGATTTGGATAAAATTGACAATATATATTTTTAGATAGTTGCTAGGTTCATCATGTTAAGATTATGTACATTAATAAAAGACAAACACACAACTTGACCGTACCTTCACTATGCCTTAAGCCAAGCCCACCAGCCAATCAGAGCGAGCATATGCAAATTAACCCAACCAAAATGGCGGCTGGTAACCACAGAGCTGGAGCAAGCAGGAGGCTTGGTTGCCCCAATGATGGAGGATGCGAAGGTTCCCGGCCAGCTGCTGCCTC
>NW_006287459.1:117990-123527 GCF_000327345.1 Myotis davidii | reverse complement strand
AATGCAGGAGCTGCCCCCTGGTGGTCAGTGCGCTCCCACAGGGGGAGCTCTGCTCAGCCACAGGCCAAGCTGATGGCTGCCAGCACAGCGGTGGTGTCGGGAGCCTCTCCTGCCTCCTCAGCAGCAATAAGGATGTCGGACGGCAGCTTAGGTCTGCTCCCTGCTGGCAAGTGGATATCCCCCGAGGGCTGCCAGGCTGCCAGAGGAATGTCTGACTGCCAGCTTGGGCCCGATCCCCCAGGGGATCAGCCAGCCTCAAGCTGGCTGATGGCTGCAAGCACAGCGGCAGTGGTGGGAGCCTCTCCTGCCTCCATGGCAGTGCTAAGGCTGTCTGACTGTGGTTTAGGCCTGCTCCCACTGGGCCTAAGCCCTCAGTCAGATATCCCCTGAGTGTTCCTAGGCTGCCAGAGGAATGTCTGACTGCCAGTTTAGGCCCATTCCCATAGGGAGCAGGCCTAAGCAGGCAGGTGGACACCCCCCGAGGGCTCCCAGGCTGCCAGAGGGCACAGGTGGGCTGAGGGACACCCCCCCTCCAGTGCATGAATTTTCATGCACTGGGCCTCTAGTGTATATGTATTTTATCATTTTTTTTAATTTTCAATTACAGTTGACATATATATTTATATTAGTTTCAGATGTACACCCCAGTGATTAGATATTACATAACTTACTAAGTGATCATCCTGATAAATCTCACACCCATCAGATACCTTACTTATTAGAATATTATTGATTATATTCCCTATGCTACACTCTACATCCCAATGGCTATTCTGTAACAAACAATTTGTACTTCTCAATTCCCCACTTTTTTTACCCATATATTGATTTGTACTGCATATTATTAGGAAATCTTGTCTAGGTTTATTCTTATAGGCAGTAAAGCTCAAGGGTTTTTCTCTTACATTGTTTGCCTCAAATAAATGATCTTAACCCCTTCCCCGGCAGAAACATGTATACTCGTTTTCACAAAATGTTCTTTTTCAGTCGTCGACGAGTATACTAAGAAAATATGGTAAAAAAAAATATGGTTTATAGGAAGACGAGTTACAAACTGTTTTCATAACCAGCATCAAAAATACTATATAGAACCAAAATAAAAAAATTAGTCTGAAAAAGAAACGTTTTTAACAAAAAAATTATTGGGGAAGGGGTTAAGTCAGAGTTCCGTTTCTTTTTGGGATGTGCCCACCAGGAAACGAACCTACCATTTCACTTCATCAAATTGTGTTTCTTCGCCTTTCACTGTGTTTGTAAACTTTAACAAGTGTAATAAGATACTGTGTTTGGCTTTTGGCAAGCATGTGTTCAGTGTCAGAGTCAAATTTAGAAACATATATATAGCCAGCAGGTCATCTTTTCACAAACTGGTCTGTTATAAATTTCTCTAGCAGAGCAACATTTGTTGGAGGACTTTTCGACATAAAATAATATAAAGGTATGTGTCTGATCCTTCTAAAAAACCTTGGCATTTAAACAAAATATAAAGATGGATTATGTAAGGACTTTATTGTCAATAGTCATATTACGTAAAGCTTTGCATGTTATGAAAACTTACGTGTATTCTCCAGTGAAATTACTCTCTATGCTTTATAATAGCATTTTAATGGACTGAGAAAGTTAATGCTATTAAATTTTAAATTCTTTAAATTATAAGTTGTTAAAATATTTAACATCCTCTGAGTCCTGATTTTAGCTTACATAATTTATAGCTACTTTTATGCTCAATATTAGTGAAAAAAACTTGATTTATTAAATCAGGTATATGAATCACTGCACCTAATTTTACAGAGCTTTTTGTACTTGTACTGAAGTGAGAAAATTTTATATATTTGACAATTGTGCTTGAGTATTTCTGATTAATGAGGCTCTTAGAGCTAAGGCTGTTATGAGATGCATTTGAAATGTATTGCAAGTATTATTCCACAAATTACTATAACTATATAGATTACTCCTAGTGATTTCAAAATTTACTATTTTGAAATAAAAAGTTTTTCAAAGAAAAGCAAAGATAAAATGTTGAATTGACTAACCACATCTGTCCAACTGAAAAGATTCTCTACTCCATTCTCTAATTTTCATCTAAAGAGCTACTATTACTTCCTCTACCTTTTCCTCCTCTCCAATCTTTCTTCTTCCCACTGATATGCCTATTTGTTAGGTCTAAATCAATCATATACTCCCTTCACTCTCCAAAGTGAGTAGAAACTATGTAGAGAGTTTATAGGAAGACAGACTGTTTTCTTAGCAGAATTGAGCCTTTCCCCTCTGACTCAGTCAGAAGGGAGCGGAGAGGCTGTTAGCACAGGAAAAAATAAAAATGAAATGGTATTATTATTATTATCAGCCATTTGCTTTTCGACTTTGCAACAATAACATATATATGCCTAAATGTAAAACTTTTAAATGTAAATTATTACTTATAAATAATAATTGAAATAAGGAACTGACATTGTTTAAAAGAAAACCTTTAGATGTGTACCAAGTCTTAGGCTTTTTCTCTTAAACTGCTGAGAAGAAGGTATTTGGGGCAAAATGTTAGCTTCTTCAGGTCAATTAATGTCAATTTAGGCAAAGTCATAGTCCTGGTGAATGAAAACTTCAGAAAAGTTCATTGCAGATACATGTTTTGTAAATGACTTTTTAGAACACATTTCCATATCCTTCCCCCAATACCCAATCTACCTCATGCAAAGAATATAGTGTTCTCTGGTAAGAACCCATTTATCATCACATGTCAGTCTTTGTGATATCCCAAAAGATGTTTTATTGACTTGTAAACTTTGCGGTAAAAAATATTCTTATTTTTCAGGATGTCAAACTTGGGACAATTTGACTCTGATTTTTACCAATCTAATTATACTATTGAAAATCAGGAGCAGAGTTGTAATGACTCCAATACCTATGGAAATCTTTATGGATCCGGAGAGTAAGTACCTGATTTTGAAAAAGTATATTCTCATTTTAGAAGTAATAATATTATGGCAGGTAGGGAGGTTTCCTTGGAGGAAGCAAAAGCATGTCTCTGTAAAGTGCCCAAGAAGAAACTGAGTAAAGGGCAGAGAAATGAATTCAGTTCCCCAAGAATCCCCTTGATCACCTCACACCCATTTACAGCTGAATGGCTTGACTCTCTTTTCAAAATAGAACTTACTAGGGAGCCTGAATATAGGGACTGTCTTTTCTGTGATACTGATTGAAAAACATACTTTATTCAATTTAATTAATATCTATTGAGTGCCTGCTGTGTGTCAGGAATGAAAAAAAGGGCACTATAAGCCCAAAGATAAAGGAGAAATTCATAATCTCTTACCTCACAACATTTAAGAATTGAAGTTGTGGAGGTGCTGTTGTAATATGCTGTTATAACACAGTGTGAAAATTCCTAAGCAGAACCAAGATAAACATAGTTCAGAATGTGTTAGTAATTTGAGGTGACAGTTCAACTTGAGTTGAAATGAATAAAAATGATTAGAAATTTAGTATTTATCCTTTACCAGTGCCCAAAATGAGGATTTAGAGTGAGAAGAATTTGCTTCAAGTTCTGGCTCTTGCATTTGTTCTTTGTGACCTTGGGAAAGACTTGACTTCCCTGACTGGTGTCTTAACTGAGAAATGAGGACATTAATAATACCCACTTCATGAAATTATCATGAAGAATCATGAAGAATATTTGTGATAATGTGTAGGAAAGTAGACATTTAAGTAAAACCACTATATAAATGTCATTTACTTACATAATTATTAGAGGCCTGGTGCACGGATTCATGCACCGGTGGGGTCCCTCGGCATGGCCTGTGGGAATTGGGCCGAAACCGGCAGTCCAATGCCACCTGCCACTCCTGCCTGCTGCTCCCACTCATCCCGGCCCAGCCCCGCTGCGCCTGCTATAGGCTTCTGCCCATTCAGTCCCGATCAGGAGAGGCTTGCATCTGGTGCCCGTCTGTCAGCTGAGCAGCACTCCTGCTGTGGGAGTGCACTGACCACCAGGGGGCAGCTCCTGCATTAAGCATCTGCCCCCTGGTGGTCAGTGCGTGTCATAGAGACCCGTCTACCAGTCGTTCAGTCACTTAGGCTTTTATGTATATAGATGGGTGAAGCCCTGGTCAGATGATTTAATTGGTTGGAGCATCTCCTCTACACTAAAAGGTTGCAGGTTCTATTCCTGGTCGGGGTGTGCACCAGAAACTGATCGATGTTTCTCTCTCACATCAATATTTCTCTCTTTCTCTCCCCCCCTCTCTCTATCACACTCTCTCTCTTTTTTTCCCTTCCTCCATCCCTCCCTTCCTTTCTCTAAAAACCAATGAAAACATATCCTCAGGTGAGGGTTAAAAAAAATGAGTGAAAAGGACAAGGTCATGTAGGATTGGGTCAATCACCATAGAATCCAACAACAAAAAAATAACTTCATATTATTCCTTGGATTTATACCTTGGAAGGTCAAGAAAAATAAAAATAAAAAGGTGTTTCAGGCAGAGCAGTTTGAGCATTGAGGTACTACAGGATAGTAACTCAAAATATATAATCCACGCTGAGAGATATCTAAAAATGTTCAGCTCTGCCCTGTTGTTTTATTGAAAGGAACCAGTCACCTTGAATTTCTCTTTCTTTTCTCCCTTCTCTGCTCCATTTGGGCTAAGCACCTACAATCTATATTTTCAGGCTAATCTATCCTGAAATGTCTAATAAGAGGGCGATAAAGCTTTTCCCTTTAAGCAGGGACTCATGAGCACAGCTTTCTCCCACACCCCACCCAGCCCAGTTTCTTTCTCCATTTGATTTTACGTATCAATGTTGCCCAGAAATCAAGAATACCAAGAGATGGAAATTAATATAACCAAATGAGGAAAACTCTTAATTATATTATATCAGGTTGATGGCCTTGCCTGCTTATTAGCATTTAAATCCAGTCCTTATTTGGAGGTGGTAACATTTAAAGTCTAACCCACACTGCATGTCTTGGGAATTAGAAAAGGCCATTCCAGCTGTGGTAGTTTTATGAGTACATAAAACATGGACGCGGCCAGCGAATTCCTAGTGCACATCAAACAAACTCCAGAGATTTGACCTTTTATTCCTTCGGTGAGTAGTTCAATTAAAATACTCCCAAGTCAAAATAATATGTTGATTATCCTGGCAAAAGATACAGGAATCCAGAGGGTAGTTACAGTGTTATAATCAATTAATCTATCACTCTGTCTCTGTCCTCTCCCATACCCCTCCTCCCCAGTGAATGGGAGCTTCCTCTAAAAGGCTTGTTCAGCTCAATGGCATGTTAATTGGAAAGCTGGCTGAGCGTACTTACTAAAACAATGAAGATATTTGTATTTCAAAACAAGTTCTCTTATTTTAGAATGAACAAGAAGGAGCGTTCTCCTTTTAAAATTTCTGTCCAGTCCTTTGGGTAGGCATCATTTCCAATCACTGCTAGGCTATATTTTCCCACTATATATATCCAGTTTTTTAAATGGGAAAACTGTTCAAATTATTAAGAGAAAGAAATAGTTATTTCTTCAGAAAGGTGACAAATGGAA
>NW_006287459.1:96169-116895 GCF_000327345.1 Myotis davidii | reverse complement strand
TCTTATCCTCATTTTACAGATGAGAGACTGAGGCACAGAATTTGAGGTAATTTGCATCCTATATAATAAAAGCCCAACATGCTAAGTGTCTGGTCGTCTGGTAGGCTGTTCAACCAATCAAAGCATAATATGCTAATGATATGTTAAGGCTGCTATGATGTCCTGACCACCAGGGGTCAGATAGTTGACCAGTCGACCAGTCACTATGACATGCACTGACCACCAGCGGGCAGACGCTCCAACCAATAGGTTAGCTTGCTACTGGGGTTTGGCCGATTGGGATTGAGCGAGATGTGCTGGACACATCCTGGAGCCCTCCCATAATCCCTCCCAGCTAGCCAACCTCTCACGTCCCTCCCCAGTCCCAATCATGCACCAGTGGGGTCCCTTGGTCTGGCCTGAGCCCTCTTGCAATCTGGGACCCCTCGGGGAATGTCTGAGAGCTGGTTTCGTCCCGACCTCCAGTAGATTATAAAATTGGGATTTGAACACAGCAGTCTGACTTCAGTGGCTGAATTAGATAACTACTCTACTTGGCTCAGGACAAATCTACCCTTGGACTCTCATTACAGGCAGAAATGTAACTCCACAGAGTCAGGAAGCAGAAGAAGGGAAATCTGACCAAGAATGTTGCCGGTTCTAAAGGAGAATTTTACAATCACTTCACAGTTGCTTGAGGTGGTGGGTATATCAATCTGACTCATGCAATTGCCTTTGATAGGCTACGAATTCATAGGCTTCACAGAGCAATAGTAGCGTCCAGCCCGTTCATCCTGATTTTTTTTTTATGGAAGGATACTATAGACTTGAAAGACATCACTGAAAATATAAGAGAATGTCATTGGAATAGTCATTCAAAATTGGAACCACCTAGTAAAAAAGGATAACACTAGAAGACATGGGATTAAGTGTTGATTCAAGATGTATTGTTAAAATTGTGGTTCAGAGTCATTTGTTAGTGAAAGGCCTAAAACAGGAGAATTGGGTATTTGCAGGGTTTTTCTGGGTTGGAGTGTGGATTAATAATGTGATTATTTTGGTATTGCTTAGGTTTTCTTCACAGAGATATGGTATTAATTGCTATAGTCAAAGTTATAAGATAAAAAGAGAAACCTTAATTTAGAAAATGATCATGGTAATTTTTAAAGATAAAGAATTTTGAAGTTCCTTTTATAGGGACAATTTAAAAATTTTATTTTCTAAATAATGGTGGAGGGATTTTAATATTAACCCTCCGTTATAACAAGGCCAATAGAGACTAAGCTCCTGTTGAACATGTTTTGTTGGATGAGGTAGCAGAGAGGAATCGAGAGAGGAAAAAGAAAAGGAGAGGACTTGGCTGGTACTGGACAATTTTTTTTTTCCTATAAAAATGTGTTTTGCTCTTGGCAGGGGTGGGCATGTGTCCAATACTGAATCCCCTCATTCATAGAGATTGCTTTGCCCAGAGTAATTGTGGAAGTTATGTTTCCTTAAGCCTGGTTATTAGCACCTGGGCATGCGTTTTGGTGAGGCCAGGACAATATGTCAATGAAATAGTCTTTAGACACTAGTCCATTCAATCATCTCTATTTGTCCCTTTTATTCTTCTAGAACTGGTTACATTTAAAAAAAAAATACATATCTAGGGAAAGCTTTATCAACCAAAAGCCATTCAGTTTCTCATATATAATCCATTTCTACCAGCACTTTCGATAGTGGGCCTACTTTGTTTAAAAAGAAAGATTAAGCCTTGTCAGCGTGGCTCAGTGATTGAGCATTGACCTATGAGCCAGGAGGTCATGATTCGGTTCCCAGCCAGGGCACATGGAGGAGGCATGCAGGGGGCAGCCAGTCAATGATTCAATTCAATGATTCAATAGTGTGAAGGAAGATTCAATTCAGTGATTCTCATTCTCTCTCTCTCTCTCTCTCTCTCTCTCTCTCTCTCTCTCTCTCTCTCTCTCTCTCCTCTCTCCCTGTCTTCCTTCCTCTCTGAAATCAATAAAAAATAGTTTCTTTTTTTTAAAGAAAGATTAGAAATATGCCACATGATTACAGGAACAATAACAGTAATCAGCATATGGTTTGGAACAGCAATTTTCAATCCTTTTTATCTCTGTCACACATCATCTAATTGCTAAAATTCTGCAGCACACAAACATAGATGTTTTGCCGACCTGAGAAAAAAAAGGTATAATTTTGACTCATTCACACCAGATGGCTATTGTTTTGGCTGTTGTCATTTTTTTAAATTTGACAATATAAGGGGAAAAAAGGTTAGTGCCCCTGACTACATAGTCAGGTATTGCATTTTTTAAAAATTCTTGCAGCACAGCAGCCAGTTGAAAATTGCTGGTGTGGGTGATTCAAGAAGTATTATACCAGGTCTCTGCCCTTAATGAGCTTGTGGTGAGTTAGTGAATGATTAAATGTATATATTTTTTCTATTTTATAGCTTTATTTTTCAAAAGAGGTTATCTTCTCTTTCAGACTTACTCATATAAGGGAGGATGAATATGTTATTCTTAGACTTCATATTAAGATGAATGTTGGAAGGAAAGTATAAAAAGCCATTTTGTAAGTATTTTAACATAAAGAGATCCCAGAGAGCTACAAAGTTTAGAATCCTGGGCTGTATTTTTAGCTTAGTGTAGCCTACGATATTATGATCAGATAAACTTAACACATGTTAATAAGGACAATTTATATTTCTTCCCCTTCAGGGAAAACACAATTAAAAATGACCAAATAATGTCACTCACTCTTTCTTCCTTTTTCTAGCTTTCACAATAAATTATTTACTAAGATTGTTATTTTCCAGCTTCCTGACACAAATGATGAAATAAAAAAACAAGCAAAAGCATGGTCAAGGAATTGTCATGTTTGACAAGAAACATCTTTGGACAAACTAAATTGCATACTTCAAAAGAGGGACACTACTGAATACTTTGAGTTAGGTGCTCACAGGTCATTTGATTGGCAATAATTGTCTGGGAATGGCCAGAGCTAGAAAGTCTATTTCTTTATGGACAGCAGTCAGTGTATACAGTTATTTTTTCCTATGCATTGGCTATACTGTTAAAATTGTGATTTACACGTGTTGCTTCCACACATTTATAAAGACGGCCATGTTTGGTGATTGCCATGAATATCAGTGAAAGAGGCAGAGTGCTCAGCTAGCGTCAGTTCAAACACGGACGGACGCCTGCTGCGTTCTGTGATTCTGGGCAAGTCATTCCGTCTCCAGGAACTTCTATTTCTCTTTCTGCAAAATGGGACTAAAGTGACAGATTTTACCTTACTAAGTCTAATTACATGGAAAAATGTGAGGAAAAGTGACAGCATGTTGTACATAATCAATATTAGTTGGAATGGATCAGTCTTCTAGAAGTCTTTTTATGACCAGGGACTTCATTTTTTTGATTAAAGGTCAACTCTAAGCAAGTTATTTCTTTCATGCTTAAATATTCTTAAAACCTGGGATAATTCATGAAAGAGAAATTGTAGTTTCCTTCATTTCCTTGATTTGTCATGATATCCCTTTCTTAGATGCATAAATACCAGTGTTTTCCTCTCTCTAGACAGCAAGCCAGTGAACAGCCTCAGCTTGCCTTTGTCCCACCGGAGATGCTCATGTCATCAGGTTACACTGGACAATACTTTCAGCCAGCATCCAGCCCGGATTATTATTCACAGTCTCCTTACGTTGACAGTTTTGATGAAGAGCCTCCTTTGCTAGAAGATAAGTTAAGGAAGTGCTGTTAATGTGTGTACAGCTCGAGAATAATAGCAATAATGAGCACGTAACGTGTGCTGTCAGCATGATGCATACAGTGTTTTGTGTGTGACTGTTCGACGTGTAAACAAATCTGCCTCTTCAAGACACTTAACCCAGTGGAAGTCTGCTGCATGTTTGTGTGGGGGAATAGGAAGGAGGTATGTGCTATTGCTGCAGTTACCACAGGTGCCTTCACTGTTTCTTAAATTCGAACTCCCTGGCAATGTCTACACAACAGTGAAGACATCATTTCGAAAAGTGGTTATATCAGAGTAACCACCCTCCCCATTTAATGAAACTACTTCCCTTCCCACTTTACACAGATTGGAGAAAATTTCTTGATTATTTTTTCTCTTTGTGATTATCCCCATCAAATGTATAGTATATTATAAGAAAGAGCACTTATTATAATTTTGCATTTTGAATCTAGGGAATTTCTAAGCATTGCTCTAGTATGTTCTTCATGTTGAGTGACTTTGTGAAAGTCTCAAGCTTCATCTATAAAAGACATGAAAAGGCCTTAGGCACAATTTCTGTGATAAGGTGATGAATGACATTTGCCAGCTTTTTTAGAGTGTACATTAAGACAACCTATAAAGTTATGAATCTATAATAAAACATCCCCCGCACAAAAACATGTTATTTGAAACTGTGCTTGTTTATGCCTTAAATGCTTTGTTGTCTAAAAGGCTTGTTTGTTTTTGTGTAAGAATGACAACTTTGGCTACTTGGTAATATACAATCAATATATTAACAAATACACCTTGAAGGCTAATAGTCAATTTAAGTCTATCAGACTTAGAAATCACTGTGACATTTGGTATTTGTAAAATAGCCTAATGTTTGTGTTTCAAAGGCCAATGACATAATTTGCATAAAAATAAATATATTAGTTCATTTTTATAGCACTTATATATCTTATACTTTACTACCACTAGATGACAGTAAAACAATAATTTTGCATTAAGATTTCACAGCAATTTTTCTAACTTATTTTGTATAAGGTGTAATATTAGATTATCTACAATTAATAATACTTATAATCTCATTTGCATACTTTGTAATACATTTGAAAACAAAATATAAGGTGGGGCAAAAGTAGATTTACAGTTGTTTGTATGGAAAATAATACAATAATTAATAAATAACAATAACATGAAACATGTTTTATGTTTCATGTTTCATGTACTCACAACTGTAAATCTACTTTTGTCACACCCTGTATTATGGCAATGTATTTTGGTAGAAAATATGTAAAATCTTTTTTCTTATGAAAATATTTAGTTTGTCTTAGGTTCATTTACTGTTTTATGACTCAATGTTGAAACATATATAGAAGTTAATTATTCCATTAAATAAATGATTGAAATCAGTAATTATGTCTCATAAGGCTTTGATTTTCTTTGGGAATAATTATTATGCATTTTCAGAAAAAAAGATGTTTTTAATTAAAGGCCACTTTATTGTGGCAAACACTGAAAACATTGTTAGCATAAATGTCTAAATTGAAAATGAAGTTTGAAAGCAACATAAATTTTAGGTGAAATTAATTCACCTACTGTATTTCTCAATTTTTTAAAGCATTCTCTTTCAAAAATTACATTAGACATTCTGACCCAGCAGTTTTCAACCTTTTTTTTTTATTTTATGGTTATTGCATATTTTAAAAATTATTGCGGCACACTGGTTGAAAATCGCTATTCTAACCTCATTTTAAGCTTGGACAACTGCTTATATTCTCCAAAGTCTATGTTCATTAAGAAATAATAAATACACTGTGAAAATAAAAAGAATGCAACATGGATGTTATAATGTAGATTATTTGCCCACAATTAATTTAACCAACCAGATTTTTTTATTTTCAAGCTCAGGATAGTAATCATCAATCTGAATGTGAAATGAGTGAGAGATATGCTTTCCATCCTAGTTCATACCAACTGCTGCTTGGCTGTCTGAAAAATGTCGAGGTCCCCGTTAAAGCTAGGCCCCTTTGGGTCATGGCCATTATTAAAGTCCACCTGGCCTTCTCTGGATAGAAATGTCAGCTTTGCAAGGTGTTCAGGTGGTATGAGCCACGGCAAAAGTTGGACTATGTATACTCTGTATACTCTGTATCTTTGGTCAAAGAGAGTTACTAAATTCTGGGAAGGGAAGTTGAATGCCACATGCAAATGATTTAGGGAGATGATCCTTCACATGGGAGAATTGGGCTCAATTAAAAAAATACAACCATTATCATATTGAATGCCATTGACTTGATAAAAAGCATGGATTCTGTGGTTGTTTGTTTATTTTTGTGGGATGGGTTGTACCCTTATACCAACCACTTCCTACCTGTCCCACAGCCTCTGGCAACCACTTTTCTACTCTGTTTCTATAAGTTTGACTATTTTTAAAAATAAATTTTAGATTCAACATATAATTGATATCATGCAGTATTTGTCTATCTTGACTTGTTTCACCTCACATAATGCCCTCAACTTCTATCCATGTTATTGCAAATGGCAGGATATTTTATTCCACCACTCATAAAAGGGAAGAGTTAACTTGTCTCAAGAATTTAATCTCACCCTAGCTGGTTTGGCTCAGTGGATAGAATGTTGGCCTGCAGACTGAAGAGTCCCAGGTTCGATTTCCGTCAAGGGCACATGCCCAGGTTGCAGGCTCCATCCCCAGTAGGGGGTGTGCAGGAGGTAGCTGATCAATGATTCTCTCTCACCCCTGATGTTTCTGTCTCTCTCTCCTCCTCCCTTCCTTTCTGAAGCCAATAAAAACACATTTTAAAAAAGAATTTAATCTCTACACAGACTCAACTGCACAGAGCATTTAGCGTGTAAAAATATGCGTGCACATCACGATTCCGTATACTTGCCGAAAAGGCCATCCCCTTTCTCTGTGGCATTTCAGACAGGCAGCATTCTCCTCTCAGAGGACGTCCCAGACCTGGGACAAATATCTCTAGTTTAGGTAGTTCTTCTAGGGAAAAATTATACTACGTTTGATATTTGCCAAGGTGTTAGCAATGGAAATTTTGAGGAAAGGATATGTCTAAATGGGCAATAGGATGGGACTCTGGGTCTGCCATTACATTTTACTTTTTACTGTAGAATGTTCATTTCTCAATTTTCATCAAGATTTTAAGCTTGTATTGGCTGCATAAGTCAGGGATACTTTTTCTTATGGAAGAAAATTGTCTAAAACATTTCTCTTAGCTCATTGTTTGCAAATAAAAATATAATTTTATTTATTTATGCTTTAAATTTTTACTTGGAGTTTTAGATTACGAAGTTATAACAATCAGATTAAAATTCTAAGCAAGTGAATCAAATATAGTAACTTTAATAAAAGAATATTACTGATGTTTATTTTTCTAATATTTGATGTTTATATTTGATGTGCTATATTCCGAGGTTTATATTTCTAATATAAATACTTTTATATATTTATATTACCTTTCCCCCACTTTTTTTTTTGCAGAACTTGGAATTAATTTTGATCACATATGGCAAAAAACCTTGACAGTGTTAAACCCACTGAAGCCAGCAGATGGCAGCATTATGAATGAAACCGACCTGGCTGGGCCCATCCTGTTCTGTGTGGCGCTGGGAGCCACCCTACTTCTGGTAAAGGACAGCAGCATCAGATTTAAACGTGTGTCCTTTCCAATGTGGTTTTTGCAGAGTGCTTTGGAAACACAGAACGCAGTATGTCACTTTGTACAGTGAAAATTGTCTGTTTAATTTGTGGCTACATTTTTTGGGGGTGAGATAGAAACATGTTTCATAGAACTATAGTGACAAAATAGAAACTGTCATCATGCATTACAACCGATAAAAAAAAATAGAAATTTAAATAAAATTTTAAAGATAAAAATCACCAAATCAATTTTTTTTAAAGCAGTTAATCATTAGGTCTTTATTGTTATTAAGAAAAAAATGTCAATCTGGAATAGTTAGTTGAAGGAGCACACGAACTTGGGAAATATAAGGCTTAAATTTTATTTCTTGCTTTTTTGTGAAATTTGTATTGTGACACGGGACAAATCCTTTCTCTTTGTTCATCATTTTCTTGGTTGGGTTGTATCTCTACGGTATTTCTAGCATCCTATGAAGTCTAAGATGGGTCTTCCTCTCTGAAATCAATATTTTTATTTCAGAGAGGAAGGGAGAGGGAGAGAGAGAGAGAGAAACATCAATGATGAGAGAGAATGATTGATTGGCTGCCTCCTGCACGGCTCCTACTAGGGATCAAGACTGCAACCCAGGCATGTGCCCTTGACTGGAATCACACCCAGGACCCTTCAGTCTGGAGGCTGATGCTCTATCCACTGAGCCAAACCGGCTAGGGCAGTTTTATGATGATATTTCCACCCCCCTGACTTTCACCATTTCCCTTGTGTATGTGCCTCTTTCATTCTTTATATCTGGGAGTAATAATATCAAAATAGACCAAAAAAATTTTTAAGTCATATATTTCTACCTAAGTTAAGTTTAGATAGCATTCTAGCCTATCATTTGGAAAACATGTTTCATTTTTAAAAAGAAAGAAAAACTTAGAAAAGGTTTATTATTTTATACCAAAAAGAGAATGATAATACATTAAAAACAGGATGGCCCCAGGTGGGTGGCTCAGTTGGTTAGAGAGTCCTCCGGGTCAGGGCATGTGCAGGAGATAACCGATCGATGTTTCCCTCACATCAGTGTTTCCCTTTCTCTCAAATCAATAATCATATGCTCAGGTGGGTATTAATAAAAAACACAACCCTGGATGAAAAATATGGTCAAGTTAGCCTGAAAAAAATATGGCTTTATTAAAGCATAAAGTGATAAACTTTGCAGGAGAACTAATACAGGAAATTAAAAATTCTAGGCCTTGTTCACTTTCCTTTCTTACAGCTACTTCCCATAATTGTTTTTCTGCACTGTAGTTACAATTTTTAAAAGTAGCTGTAAAGTGTTATTTGCAATTATATAATGTTTACTTTTTATTTATTAACTACTTAATACCAGTATCAAAACACTGATAGAAGTCTAGTTTCTGCATAATAATGTGATCAATAATCATAGTTTATTTATCTAATACAATAGTGTTTAGTGATAGCATCTATTTCTTCCTTTGAACTACAGCAAATACAAATACTCTATAAATCAAATACTATATCAACTGGAGTTTTAATTTAGTCTCTAACCTCCCTTCTGTCTCCGTCACAGTAATTTGATAATCTTAGATTAAATGCTGCAAAGTAAGACCGTGTCAATTAATCAAGTAGTCAGAAACAATCAATTTAATATATTAACTCATCTTTCTTTTTCAAGTAATATAACAGCTGTGTGTTGTTGTTTTTCTGTAGAAATGCTACCCGCACCATCTTTTAAAGGAAATTATTAATTCCATTAAGATCTTTTTAGGGTGTACAATGTTATTTGGAGTTATTTGAGTATTCTGTCTTTTGTCTTAAATAGTTCAAAGCTATGTAGACAAAAATCAATTGGAAGTAAGAAAATTGAATCTACCCCGAACTTTTCCTCTAGGTGTGATCTTGAATCTTTTGTTTCCTGTTTCTTGAACTTTATTTTTTCATTTTGAGGACAAAACAAGATTTATTAAAAGTGGTACTTAAGTTCCGTTCAGTTCTGAAATGTTGGGGAATATTTGAAAATGGATATTTTCTGAAACTTTTTAAGAGAACATTATCATTTCAATTTTAACATTAGAATGTGGTACTTAGGAATTGATTCTGACACATGTAGAGCAATAAGGACAAAACAAATCTGAATTACTGAAGTCAGATTTAACTCAGAATTCATTTGAAGCTAAGTTAACCTGACTCTGGATATATCCAATTAAAATGTAAAGGAGGAGCCTTTGCCTGGTAGCTCAGTTGGTTAGAATGGCATTGTCCTGATATGCCAAGGTTGTGGGTTTGATCCCTGGTCAGGGCACATACAAGAAGCAACCAATGAGTGCATAAACAAGTGGAACAACAAATTGGTATTTCTCTCTCTCTCTCTTAAAAAAAATCAATAAAGATGTAAAAGATGATTTTATGGGTATATATATATATATATATATATATCAGAAAAAGCAAAAGTAAATCCAGAACCAATATCCAAATCTATTCATTGTCCCTGGAGGTATAGGATTCACAGTCACATACTCATCATTTTTCTGACTTATGTTGATATAAGGCACAATACCTTATAGTGGACTTTCTTCATGCTGAAGGAGGCAAACTAAAAAGAACAGCTTCAAACACAACACAAATTTAGTTTTACTTGTTATTTCTCTCAAAACTATTTTCACCCCCAACACAATAAACATGAGTGATTTAAAGCTGTGGGTCTTTTTTTTTTTTTTTTGGATAGATCTAAGAGTGTGATCTGAAAAAAGAATATGCATGGTCAATATAACAGTACTAGAGGCCTGGTGCACAAAATTTGCCCAGCCTGTGCATTCTTGCAATCCCAGACCCCTCAGGGGATAGCCCTGGGATCGGGCCTAAACCGGCAGTTGGACATCCCTCTCACAATCCAGGACCGCTCCTAATTGCTCGCCTGCCTGCTCACTCCTAACTGCTAGCCCCTAATCACTCTGCCTGCCTGATTGCCCCAACTGCTTGCCTGTCTGCCTGCCTGATTGCCCCTAACTGCTCATCTGCCTGATTGCCCCTAACCACTCTGCCTGCTCGCCCTTAACTGTTCCCCCACCCTCCTGCCAGCCTCCAGTGCATACTTTTTTAGACTCCCCTTTCTAATTTATAAAGATAATACTAGAGGCCTGATGCACAAAATTCATGCAGGGAGTGGGGGTCTCTCAGCCCGACCTGCACCCTCTCACAATCTGGGACATCTCTCTCGCAATCTGGTACCACTGGCTCCTAACCGCCTGCCTGCCTGGTCACCTCTAACCACTCTGCCTGCCTGCCTGATTGCCCCTGACTGCTCAACTGCCTGCCTGATCGCCCCTAATTGCTCACCTGCCTGCCTGCCTGCTCAGTGCGTGTCATAGCAACCAGTCGTTCTGCCATTCAGTCGATTTGCATATTACCCTTTTATTATATAGGATAATCACATGAATAAGTATTTCAAATACAGATTTAGTATGAAGATGGTAGTGCAGGAAGGATCCTGAAAATTTTGAGGTTAAAAAGAAAAGGAACTCCTTTTCTTTTTTTAAATTATAAATACCTCATGAGTAGTATGACATTATAATTTGGCATCTGTATACACTACAAAGTGATCTCCCCCTAAAGGTTGGTTACTATTGATCAATATACAATTAACACCTTTTACCCCTTTAGTCCACTCCTAACCCTCTTCTTCTCTGCTCTCTGGTAACAAAGGATCTGGGATCTGTTTTCTGTAGGTAATTAAAAAAATAGAAAGAAAGAAAAAGAAAGAAAGGAACATTTATTTTCCATTTCAACTACAAGCCCTTGTTACAATTCAAAACAAATTAAAAAAATGGCAGTGGCCCCTGCCAAGTGGAATTGTACTTTAAATTGAATAAAATAACAAGAGAGCAAGATGAAAAGAAATGTCAATAACTGATATGGAAAGGGACAATTTTGCTACCAAATTAGTTTCATTCATCATTTATTTTCCCCACTCTAATCACAAAACTTCTTGGGGCCAGGAAATTCAGACTGTGTCCTTTGGGTGTAGAGAAGTTGCTTTTCACCATTACAGCTGTCATTACCTCAGAATTATCACATTCAGTTAAAATATTAAATAAAACGTTTCTCTACTACTTAAAAGTGGTTTGAAAGTGTCACTATTTTCCAAGTTGAGCAAACCCACCCCGTGGTGCAGTGCATAACTGATGTGTGTGTTTTTTAGCATGTCCATTAGCATCCATAACATTATTTCACAAAATAATACAAAAGAATTCCAAAAGAATACAAAAGATATTCAATGAGAACTTACTCTCGCTAATGCAAGAGAGGATTCTGCCAGTGTAGCCCAGGGACATTTTTGTGAAAGAACTTAGTGACCAGCCTCCATAACTACAGAAGAAGAGGAGTTGAAAATAGCTGGAAAATTTTGATCATTACAATGGTCATAACATTCTCCAATACCTTCATTAATAAATATTTCTTTGTTCTGTAAGACATAAGGACTTCACAAATAACAGCTATAGAGAAGAAAAAAAAAAGACAGCTGAAAAACGTCTGAATCAACTTACCAGACCTGTGTTGTTTTTTAATAATTCCCATGAGAACCAGTCAATTGATCCAACCTTTATCTAGAATTTCTAGTCAGTTTAATGTAAATGTAAAAACTAAAATCATTCTCGACTGGAGCGTTGGCATCCTCAGGTAGCCAACATTAAGATATCCTCTGTTCAATTAACAGTAGACTGTACTTACCCCAGATGAGTTTAATGGAGATATTTCAGCTCCTGGACCCTAGTGCTTTGTGAGTGGCGGCTATTTTTATAAGTCCTCAGAAGCTCAGTGGTATATCCTGAACACCATTGAATTCCCTTAACAGTACCTCTTTTATGATTCATTACCAGGTAGTTTATACAAATCAACTTTTCATAAAATATTAAACTGGCACTAGGCATTATGAAAACAAAATTTTCTGTGATAAGTTTGGCATATGCTGGGTAATAAAAGGTTAAATAAGTTCCATTATTAAAGCTCCTGTAGTTAAGGACCTAAATTTTAGAGCTAGACTACCTGGGATCAAAGCCAACTTCAACCAATTAGCATTATTTTATTTTGGGGAGTTACTTAAACTTTCTGCCCCCCCAATTTCCTGTGTAAAATTGATAAAATAATGCTACCTATCTCATAGGATGGTTGTGTAGATTAAATAAGTTATAGAAATGCTTAGAATAGGCCCTAACATAGCAAATCCTATGGGTCTTTGCTTATATTAATAATATGCCTTGTAAATAACCAAGATTAAATTGGAATTTTTTTCATTAATTGATCCATTTATTTAATTATTTTACAAATATGGGGAGAAAATATATGCTTACTTATGCTCTAATAGGCAATCTGTGATAAAAATAAAAATAAAAATAAAAAACCTAAAAATATTTCACCTCCTCTGTAGCATGCTTGTGCCATCCCAAGTATAGTCAGGGGTGTTTGTTTTCAGGACCTGAATTCATAATACAGTCAGTGTTTCACCCAGAACTCCCAGTCTCCTGATAATTGTAGTAAGCACTACAAAGATATGGAACAGCGCTGAGCTGATTGATTCTAAAATGCTCTCCGATTTGTTGACACCCTGATTTTTCTCTTGATGCTTTCTGTGTATTCAAACTGTTTTCTTCTCCCTGTTTCAGGCAGGAAAAGTTCAGTTTGGTTACATTTATGGCATGAGTGCCATCGGCTGCATAGGGATTTATGCCTTACTAAACTTGATGAGCTCTTCCGGGGTGTCCTATGGCTGCGTGGCGAGTGTGCTGGGTTACTGCCTGCTCCCCATGGTCATCCTGTCTGGCAGCGCCGTCTTCTTTTCACTGCAGTAAGTGTCCTCGTTCGTTGATAGACCCCACATGCACAGTCACTGCTAAGACATGCCACATCAGTGCAACACTGACCTCTTCCCAGGCATTTTGGTAGTGGAGTTGGGGACTTGATGACTATTAAAAGCTACAGGCATGGCCAGCCATGGAGGCTCAGATGTTGAGCGTTGACCCATGAACCAGGAGGTCATGGTTCCATTCCCGGTCAGGGCACATGCTCCAGTTGCAGGCTTGATCCCCAGTGCGGGGCGTGCAGGAGGCAGCTGACCAATGATTCTCATTATTGATGTTTGTATCTTTCCCTCTCCTTTCCTTTCTGAAATCAATAAAACTATATTTTAAAAAAAGCTACAGGCAGATTCAGGGAAGTAGGTCAGTTTCGGCTAAGGTGCTGTTTCTATAGCAGTGATTTAAAAAATAGATTACACCAAGTAATCTTTAAAACTGGCACTTTGTGAGTTGCCACATTCTTCAGTATGAGCTATTGTCATGGGTAATGGAAGATCTTTAAAAAATTCACTTGTTTGATTGTGGAAGAGTAAGTGCCTGGCGAACCGCTGACAAATCGCCGCAGCTCCCAGGCACTCTGTCTTCTAGGTGGGAGGCAACTGTTCTCTCTCAGCTGGGCTCCGTGTGGTGCGGAATTCCCAGAAACCCTGATGAGGATATTAATGCTAGAGAGTTTTATGGCTTATGTGCTCAGTCAAGAATTTTTTTTCTTTTTTACTTCCTGAGCAGTTAGTGTTTGCAATTCAAAACCATTAGTAAGAATGCAGTAGCTAAGTTTCTGTCAGGCACTCTCCTGGGACAGCTGCATGTCACAACCACTTTGATTGGGGAGACGAAGTAATTACACCGTCCTTTGTCACTTGTTATGCTCTAAGCCCAAGTAGAAATAAACATTTGGCATCAGTGCTCATGATTCCACATTGTAATGAGACATAATTTGTATTTTTTTCTTGGAGGATCCACATTCTAGGTTATTAACCCTATATTGGATAAGATATTATATAAAGAACATACCAATACCAAAGATAGACATTTTAGAAAAGCATTTAATCTTTTTATTTAGATATAATCTAGATATATAAAAAACTAAGTGACTGTCCGACTGTCTGACCAGCCGGTACCTATGATGTGCACTGATCACCAGGGGGCAGACGCTCAACGCAGGAGACACCAAGTTGTGGTGACTTGGCAGCGGTGGTTCTCGGACAACGCACCTTGAAACCAGAGAGGAGGGAGCCCGATTCCTCGTGGGGCTGTGCAATTCCACCTTTGGCTGTGGGTTATGTTGTTCCTAAGGCACTGTCGGTCCTGAATCTGATTTATTGCTCACTTGCGTTTGCATTCTACACCCTGTTCGACAGCAGCTTTGCAGAGTGCCCTCTCGCACTCTGGGACCCCTCGGGGGATGTTGGAGAACCAGTTTCAGCCCAATCCCCGCAGGCCAGTCCGAGCAGCTTTGCAGAGTGCCCTCTCGCACTCCGGGTTGGGACCCCTTGGGGGATGTTGGAGAACTCAGGCCAGTCCCAGTGACCCCACCTGCCAGAGGGACCTTGCTGCTCACCCAGCCCTTCGAGCTGTGGTGGCAGAGGAGGTTGGCTCCAGGGCATGCCCGGCCCGTCTCACCCAATCCCGCCCTGTCCCGCCCCGCTGGCCAAGGCCTTTAAGTTCATATGGTTCCTCACCCTCATTTTACAAATGAGAAAGTAGTTATAAATATTGCACCAAAGACATTTCAAAGGCAGCTCTGATTCAGTAACCTCTTTCTCCTGATGTAAGGTAACCATCTCTTTTGTCTTTGCTACAGGGGCACGATCGGTACTGTGTTGGCACTGGTCATCATTGTCTGGTGTAGTCTCTCAGCTTCCAAAATCTTCATTTCCGCCTTGGACATGGAAGGACAACAGCTTCTCGTTGCCTACCCGTGCGCCTTACTTTATGGACTTTTTGCCCTCTTAACAGTTTTCTGAAGAGTATTTGAGATGGCATTACAAGATTCTGTTTATTTGCTGTTCAGATTATTCTGGAAATGTATTAGCTTTCAAATTTGGTAATATGTCTTATTGCTATTAAGAGACTAATAAGCAGAAAAACAAAAAGGCACTTACGGATGCTGCTCTAATAGCATGCTTGGTTTGAATGATGTTCTGCGTCTCAGCTTGATGCATTAAAACATTTAAACATACTTTAAAATAAAAGGGATAAAGTTGTTGTACTGATGGACCCTGCTTTTCTCAACAGATGCATTTCTGAGAAATTGTAAGTAAATAAAATCACATGCTGACTGGATAGTTAGCCTCCTGAGATTATTTCATCAGGGCTCAAGTTGTGTGCCTATGGTTAGAGTCACATTGTCCAGCCCCTTTGGAGAATTGTAAGCGTGGTTATGTAGGGTTTCATTTACTTGAGATTCAAATAACTCCAGTCTTTCAATTCAGTTACTTTAGCAACTGTTCTTTGGTCTCATCTGGACAATGCATTAACTCACCATATTCTTAAACCCTCACTTCCTTCTTACTTGGTTTAGATGCCATGGTTCATTGCTATAATTTCCCTCTTGCGTATATCCTCAGTAACCTTTCTGTTTGCTCCCTAGAGGAAATTCCACTTGTTTCACTTTAATTATATCACTGTATCTTAAATGGCTCCTCAGTATGTTCTTTTGTTATTTTTAAAAATTTTTATTAACTGATTTTAGAGAGAGAGAGGACAAGAAAGAGAGAGAGAAAGATCGATTTGTTATTCCAGTTATTTATGTATACATTGGTTGCTTCTTGTATGTGCCCTGACCAGGGATTGAACCCACAACCTTGGCATACTGGGATGACACTCTAGCCAGCTGACCTACCCAGCCAGGGCTTTGGTACTACCTTTTGACTCATACTACATTTCCCTACTAAAATTGCTTTCACGCGTCCTGAGATGATTATGTTACACAATTTCTTCACTCCTCGAATCTCTAAAGTTTCTCATTTCTCGCTGTTAGTTGATGAAACTTCTTATTTCATTGAAAGCTTGAAACATCCAGAAAAAAATGCTTTATAGTCCCATCACCAGATCTACCAATCTGCATGCATCTTTATCTCTCTCTCTCCTTTTCTCTCTCTCACTTTGCATTCCTTCTCGTCCATCTCTTCTTTCCATAGCTAGCCCTGCCACTTGCATAGCCTTCACTTTCCTTTTGACCTATCAAAACTCATATCAGCATATAAACATGGTTCAGTATCTCCTATCTTAAAATAAAAATCCTTTGATTTAACATCATTCTCCTGTTATAGCCCATTTCTCTGTTGCAAAAAATATTGAGAGTTGTCTATTGTCTCTACCTTCACTTTGTTACTATCCATTCCTTTTCTTCTATTCCAGTCCAGATTTCATCACTCTACTCACTAAGACCACCTTTGTCAAACCAGCAACAACCTCCACAATGGTCTAAAGTGGTCAATTCTTAGTCATCATTTTATTTGAACTCACAGGTATTTGATTACCACTAATTTCCTTCAGCCCTGTGCTGTACTTACTTCTCCATAGACTTCTGGAGCATCACACATTCTTGTTTCATTTTTTGTTTTTTCCCTACCTCACTGGTGGCTTCTTCTCAGTCTCTTTGGCTGGCCTTTCTTATTCTCAACATCAAATCTCTTCTTGATCTATAGTCACTTGCCAGATACACTCATTTCATTGCATAGCTTTAAAATCTAATGGCTCCCAAATTCCCATCTCCCATCTAACACTCTCTCCTAAGCTCTTAACGTATAAATAATATTCTCACACATAGCATATCTGAAACCAATAAGGGGGGTAGACAGTAAATCAGTGGGGGAGGGGAAATAGATAGTAAACAAAGTAAATGATAATTAAACAGGGCAATTACAGAGCTATGAAAAGAATGCTAAAGTAGGGATGAGTAGAAAAGAAGGCAAAACAGTAGTAAATGTTAGACTTCTGTAGTTTATAATCCATTAATCCATTAACGAAATAGTGAGGGTTTTTTTTTTTAAGTTTTTGCTTTCTATTTGACTGAGATTGTCTTACTGACTCATTGTTTAAGGAAGATGAAGCAAGAATTTTGTTTATTGTAGTGATTCTCCATAATATCACCATATTTCTTAGAGATATATTTATATTATGGACTTAAATACTTTTACCTTTTAGAAAGTGGTTTTACTAAAAAAAAAGTTATAGGTAAAATTTGCTCTAAATTCAGGATATAAATTGAGACTTTCTATGCAAAAAAGATTTGACTTTTTTTACTTTAAAAATTATAGCATCTGTATAAAAAGCCACTAAACAAAATACCAAATATTTCCTAAGAGTAATAAGAATAAATTCTATTTAAAAGCTACTAATGGAAGAATTATGAATTATCTAAGAATTAATGTAAAAGTAAATATAAATGATCTCTATGAAAAGAATTATAAAATATTAGGTCACTTTTTAATACTACAATATGTAAATAGCTATATTATATGCCAGGATGATAAAAATAGACTTTGTAAAAGAATATTCCCCCAAATAAATGTATAGGCTTAATATAATTCCAATTAAAAATTTATGAGTATTTTTCTCAGACATTGGAAAAGTAATTTTAAGGTTAATCTGAAAAAATAAGACAATATGAACTGAAAAATTAGAAATAATCTAAAACTATTATAATAGGCAGTGAGTTAAAATCAATTATTGTTAATCTATGCCTTAATACTAGGTAACTATATGAAAATATTTTGGAAGACATAATGAGAAATTTCATGTATTAAATTTTCTTAATTTTGATATTTACTGCGGACTCACTATGCATTGATCTAGATGCTTTATATTATCAACTCACTTAAACCTCACAAGAACTCTTTGAAGTGCTCTTATCTGCACCTTCGTTTTATAGATGAGACCCAGCACTATTCAGCCAATAACCAGGATTTGAATCTAAGAAGCTTGATTTTGGAGTCCATAACCACAGCATAACACTGACTATTACAGAACAAAGAAAAATCCCATTACATCATCATGGCTGTCAGCATGTCTACTATTTATTCTACTCAGGTTTATCCTTTCCCCTTGACCTTGGCCAACACTAGACAAAGCCAAAGAGCTTTACCTGTCAGGGAAAAATAATACAATAAAAGACCATAGAAGAATCTAGAATTACTGAGGGGACTAAAGTGATACTTGCATCACTCCTGGTTATCTTTCTGAACTCTTGTTGAAATAAGCTATGCGTATTCAGATCTAGTAAGAATTTAGATAGAAAGATCTCCCCAAATGTAGGCCACCTTCCCCCATTCCCAGTGTGTATGCATTATTTGGGTTTCTATGAAATGGAAGTATTTTTCTTTTAAAATAAATGATAACATTTATGGTCAGTAGGATATGTTACAGAGCAAATGATAAAGTGAAAGGAAGCACATTAAGGGCATACAACTAGAAATATCTTTTTGGTTTTGTAGATCTTAGCAAACTTTTTCACTTTCCCTTGTGCTCAAATGCTTTCTACTTCTATTATCTGAGAATGTAACATTTTTCTAGTTTTGTATCTTTACTGTTTCGATAAAAGTTACAGGGTATGAGCTAAGGGTAAATGGCATATTTGGAGTCAAGAGGTGGCCTTCATTTCTACAGGAATGATTGGGGACATGTGCTGAAAATAAAAGCCCTGAATTACTCAGACTCAAGTGCCCCAGTTCACAACAGTTTAACTAGGGCAGTGGCCTTTGCAACATTTGATGACAGATGCTTTTCTACTCTGCTCAGGCTCCCTGTGAAGAATACCAACTGTAAAATCACATTGACAATCTCCTGTTCCCCCCCTCTCTCTTTTTTAGAACACTTTAGGTTCTATTCTGTTTCTTAGTGATGCAATCAAAGATTTATAGCTTTGGAAATCAGTTTTCATTTTTGAGTAGAAGTCTAAAATGATTTTAAATGGGTGTTCTGGGAACTAATTTCCATGTGTGGATGGAGGGAAGGGATCCCACACCACCAACAAGCAATTCATGGACAGCAGCAGGATGTGTAAAAATTAACTCATTTCAGACACAGCCTACCCAGCAGTAGCACCAGATTCCACAGGTTAGCAGTCCGACAACACTGTTCACCCACTCCCAACCCAGGTTATTGCCTATACTTCTGAACTTGGCAGACTGGCTATAAGTTGGAGGTTCCCACAACCCTTCTTTGAGTTTGCTTAATTTGCTAGAGTAGCTCACAGAACTCAGAGAAACAGTTTACTTATTGGATTAACCAGTTTATTTTTAAAAGGCACAATAAAAACTACAGATAAATATTCAGATGGAAGAGTTGTGTAGGGCAAAGAGTGGGGAGAGGGCTCAGCACTTCCATGCTCTCCCCATGTGTTCATCAACCTGGAAGCCCTCTGAACCGCCTCCTTTGGACTTGTATGGAAGCTTTATTACACAGGCATGAGTGATTAAGACACTGGGCATTTGGCAACTGGCTCAATCTCCAGCCCCTCTTCCCCCTGGAGGTGGTGGGGAGAAGTAGGACTGAATGTTTCAACCTTCTTATCACATGGTTGGCTTTCCAGACAACCAGCTGCCTTCCTTAGGTGTGTTCAAAGGTCACCTCATTAACATAACAAAAGGCATCTTTATTGCTCTCAACACTTAGGAAATTTCAAGGGTTTTAGGAGAGCTATGACAGAAATGGGAACTAAGACCAAATACACATTATAAATCATAAAATCATAGGTTTTTAAAAGTTATTGTTGTATAAAGCCAACCAGTCTATGTCACAGAGAATCCATGATGCTGGTGACAAAATACATAATTTGAGGGGAAAATACCTAACTTTTTTAATGAAGGTTATATTCATGGGCTTTTGCTCTGCTGGTTAGCCACATAAGTGGTGAAAATGTGTACAAGGACTTTGATGTAGAAGAAAGGAAGGAAGGACATTCTAGATTCTAGTCCTGGCTCTGCAGGTAAACAGCTTAATGACTTTGAGACCAGTGTGTTCCTTTCTGAGTCTCATTTTCTTTACATAGAAAATGAAGTGAATGATACAGAGTTTGCAAGGTCCTTATGAGGACTAAATAAGATGCTGAATATAAATAACCTAGCCCAGTGCCTGGAATGTAATGATTACTCAATAAATGGAAACATAACCACAGCTGTAATAGGTCCCCTGGGAAGATATTATAAGAAATAATATTTGCTTTTCCATTGCATCATGAATACAATGATCGGTAAAGGAAGATGACTTTGATATACATAGTGAAAAACAATTGTTTTGGCACAGTGATGCAAGTTGTGAATGGGGTCATGTCAGGACAGCTAAAGTTTTTTTTTAAGTAATACTAAAATTAGCACAACTTTATGAATTTGAAAGAAGGGTCTTTGTTGAAGTTTTATTATTTGGCTACCAAGCATCTAAACCTCCTTATATTGAAAGTATTCTCTATCTCCCCCACCTCCACCAACATCAACAACAACAAATCTAAATAGCCAGTTAAACCCTCTAT
>NW_006287459.1:93064-95016 GCF_000327345.1 Myotis davidii | reverse complement strand
TGTTATTTGTTGTTCTTAGAAGTACCATTTCCAGGAAGGTGTCCCAAGTTAAATTCCCTCAGCACAAACTCTTTTCAATAAACCTTTCACCATGTAGAAACGTTGATTATATATAAAATCCTTTAATAGCCATTAGTATTTACTTAACATTATATTTTCATAGATTATGATATAAAAACTAGAGGCCCGGTGCATGAATTTGTGTATGGGTAGGGTCTGGCTAGCCCGCCCTAAAGGGGGCCATCAGGCTGGGCTGGCTGAGGGAGGGGCCATAGGTAGTTGGCCAGCGGCCCCACCCCCTGGTCGAACTCCCGTTTGAACTCCTGGTGGAACTCCCGGTCGAGGGGACAATTTGCATATTAGCCTTTTCTTATATAGGATTAGAGGACCGATGCACAAAATTTGTGCATGGGTAGGGTCTCTAGGCCTGGTTGGCAATCAGGGTCAATCTGTGGGTCAACTGTCGAGGTGATGGGGGACCCCTGCTGGCACCTGCCTTGGCCAGCTTGGAACCACCAAGCTGGCCCCACCCCCACTGCTGCTGTTTGCCTCCCTCTGTGCGGCCACCAGCAGGGCAATCGGGGGGGCCCCCTGATGGCACCCGCCTTGACTAGCCTGGGGCCTGTGGGTTAGGGACAGCTCCTGCATTGAGCATCTGCCTCCTGGTGGTCAGTGTGCATCATAGCGACTGGTTGTTCTACTGGTAGTTCTGCTGTTCGGTCGATTTGCATATTAGGCTTTTATTATATAGGATAATGAGAACTCCCATTTATTACTCTTTGCTCTCAGTCATAGCTTAAACTAATGCTGAGGAAAATTATTTTAACTTGAGCACAATGAACTGATCAGAACACTTCCCAATTGTCACCAGAAGCATCCTGGGCCACGCACGCAGCTTTACAGAGCTTCCAGATGAGTGGCCATTCAGTTGTGAAAGGCTTTTCTCCAACATGACTTATACTGCCAGTGCCAGGCCTCCCCCACAGACCGGTGTGTGGCCAATGGGTATGGGCCAATGGAGGTTTTTTTTTCAAACTTTTCCTCTGTCTTTCTACTTTTTTTTCTTCCTTGGTAAGAGGAGATAACAATCATTATATATGTATACAATAGACATGAAGGAAGTCGCTAAAAAAACTATTACATAGTGGGCACCTACTACATTTCAGTGTTTCATACAGAATGTTTCATTTTACCATCAGAAAAAGCAGTGAGACATGCTCATGGAAAATATAAGCTAAAGGAGTACCCTACCCTTTCTATGTGCTCCTGTGGAGTCCTGTGTCTGTCAACTCCTGTTGCAGGTATTAGAAAATCCTATTTATTTGTCTACACCTTCAGTGGAGTAAAGTGTCTTGAGGATACTGATTATGTTAATTTTCTAGGGCTACCCTCACAAAGTTCCACAGACTCGCTGTCTTAAAAAGCAGAAATGTATCTTCTCACAGTTCTGGAGGCTAGAAGTCTAAGATCTGGGAACTGAAATCTTGAAACAGTACTGACAACAAGTTTGGTTCCTTCTGAGAGCTCTCATTGGTTTTCATGTGGCTGCCTTCTCCCTGTGTCCTAGAAAGTTCTTTCCTTGTCTGTGTTATTTTTTTTAAATTAATCTTTATTGTTGAGATTATTACAAAGGTCCCTCTTTTTCCCCCCATACCTCCCCTCCACCTGGTTCCCACCCTGCCCCAAGCCCTTGCCACCCTATTGTCTGTGTCCATAGGTAATGCATACATGATTATGAGGTCTTTGTCTAATCTCTTCCTGTACCCCATACCCTTTTCCCTCTGAGAATTGTCAGTCTGTTCCATTTCCATGCCCCTGATTCTATTCCATTCATCAGTTAATTCTATTCATCAGATTTTTTATTCAATTTTTAGATTCAATTATTGATAGATATGTATTTGTTGACACTTTGTTGTTCATATTTTTTATCTTTATCTTTTTCTTCCCCTTCT
>NW_006287459.1:84751-92742 GCF_000327345.1 Myotis davidii | reverse complement strand
TATGGGAAGTTTTCTGTTATAATTTCTTCAAATAGGTTTTCAGTATCTTGCTCTCTCTCTCTTCTTCTAGTACCCCCATAGTTTGGATGCTGGTATGCTTGAAGTTTTCCCAGAGGCTCCTTCACATTTTGAGATTTTTGTGTGTGTGTTTTTTTTCTTCTGGTTGTGTGTTTTTTTGCTTCCTCATATTTCAAATCATTGATTTGATTCTCAGGATCCTCTAGTCTACTGTTGACACCCTGTATATTATTCTTTATTTCATTTAGTGTATGTTTAATTTCTGACAGGTCCTTTTTCATTTTTTTGGCATTCTCACTAAGATCCTTGAAAGCCTCACCAAGTCCCTTGGAGGTTTTTAGAAGATTCTTGAATAGCTTTGTAACTGTGGTTTTGAAATCTATATCCAGTAGTTTGCTTTCTTCCATTTCTTTCATTTGTGACATGTTTCTTTGTCTCTGCATTTTGGCTGCTTCCCTGTGTTTGTTTCTATGAGTTGAGTAGAGCTACTAAGTCTCCTTCAGTTGATAGAGTGGCCTTGTGTAGTAGGTGCACCCCTTTGTCGGCTGTGTGCACAGTCTTTTTGTAATTGAGCTTTGAGTGGTGTCACTGGGAGGAATTGACCTCCAGGCCAGTTGGCTGTGGGGATCAGTTGCGACTACAGTGGAGAGCTGCTGTGCAGGATACACCCTTATGGAGCAGGACTTGCTTCAGTGGGGCTTTGGTGGTCACTGAGTCTGCCCCTTGAGTGTGTTGCTTATGGATGTGAAGAGTTGTAATCTGATATGGTCTCACACTGACTACTGTCAGCCTGGGGCCTTTTATTGATAGGTTTGGGGCTCCTTGCCCCAGCCACAGCTTGGTTGAGAGGTTTTAGCCTGAGAAAGGAGAAGCCATTCATATGCAAAAGCCATTGCCCACAGCTTGGGTGAGATTGTAAATTGGATGAGGCGGGATCTCAGGAAATCACCAGGGCGGAGCAAACAGAAATGACTGCCAGTCAGCCCTACAACCAGGGAAGGCCCAGCATAGGAACGATGACTGCTGCAAGCACCTCCATCAGGAAGAAAGCTTCCCCTGAGTTCCTGTCCTGATGACAGATAGTCCAGTTTCCCCTCCTATTTGTCTGGGTCCTCCAGGTCCTCACCCGGCACTGGAGCTCAGAAGAACTGGGAGCTTGTATAGTCAGTTCATGGTGCCAGCTTTTTAAGAGCAACAGCTGGGTCTCCAGCTGCCTCTGTGTCACTGAGCCCCAATTGCCACTGGTTTTTACAGCCCATAGTCTTATTGCCCATAGTTCTTATTGACTTCTTTCCCCAGCTCTAGGACCCTGGGCTGGGCATCTGGTGCTGGGACCCCTCGCTCCTCCGGATGGCCTCTGCAGAGGTGGTCTCCCTCCTGATTAAAGAAGCAGCACCCGTGGGTGCCAGACCGGTCTGTTCTGCACCTCTGCACGTCCTACCAGTCTCAGTATGCTTTCTTCTTTACTTCTCTAGTTGTAGTACTTCCTTTAAACTAGCTTTACAGCAGTTCTGGATGGTGGTTGTTCTGTATTTTAGTTGTAATTTTGATGTGGTTGTGGAAGGCAGCGAGTACAGGTATTTGCCTATGCTACCATCTTGGTTCTCCCTGGTCTGGGTTCTTTATTTCCTAATCTCCTCTTTTTATAAGAACACCAGTCACATTGGATGAATGCCCTCCCATATGACCTCATCTTGGCTTAAATACCTCTTTAAGGGTCTTCTCTCCAAATATAGTCATATTTTGAAGTACTGGGGTTTAGGACCTCAATATATAATCCTTTTTTATGTTCACCACAAAGTTAGTGCTTCTTTCTATCATGCCACTTGTTTATCCAAATAATTTTCTAATCTCTTCCTCAATCTGCTAAGAATGACTATTATTTCCACCTCCTTAATTCACTCCCCCACTGCTGCCCCCTTGTGTGGGATCTATCAGAAAATATGGCTGCTGCCAACTCCTTCCCTGCCTGTACACATGTGCTATATCCCCCTTCTTGAATCTGGGCCTCTTGTGACTGGCTTAATCAGTATAATACAGCACTCTGCCAGTTCTGAGCCCAGCCTTCAAGAAGAATGCCCACTTCTGCTGCCTGGCTCTTAAAGCCTTGAGCCAATTGCGAGGAGTTCAAGTTCCTCTGTGGAATAAGACCCTACAGGAAGGAGCATTGAAGTGCTAGAAATGTTGGTGAGGACATCTTGGGCAGACCGCTTTTACCTTGAGCATATGTTGATAAAAACTCTAACTAAAAGTATTGCATTTTCCTTGACACCATCCTTTGAATCATAACAACCTCTGTGCTTATTCCAGTTCACTAAAGCCCCTGCCCCTATTGTGCCACCTGGGATGGATAGGTTACCATTATCTTAGAGAATTCCTTTACACTAGCCCAGTACATACAGTAGGCAGTGAGTGCAGTCTTGTCTTCTGTCCTTACCCAAGAGGTCAGCTGTCTCTGTGCAAAGGGAACTAAAGCCTCTAAACAATTTAATAAAATTAATGCATTTTATAGGATGAACTCTTGCACTTTTAACATAAAACCAATTCCATATAATTTTAAATCTATTCACTGAATCAACCATCCACAGAGTGGTTCTCAAATATTCTTGAACCTGAAATGCCTATTAAGGTACAATTGGCACTGTCAACATTCCTTGCAGAATTTTAATGAGAAAAAAAATTGAAAGCACACCTCTCTGTACAGCTAGGCATTAATCACTGTAATGATAGCAGGGAAGTAAATTAACGAATACTATAACCTCTTACCCTTCAGAAGCTAAGTAATCATAAAGGTACCACAGGAAAATTGGTTACATCTGAACCAATTTTTGTAAGGTGTGATGATAATTAAAAATGTTAAAAATCAAAGGGTTTTTTTTTTTAAGTTAAAAACTTGGAGGCAGTACTGCCATTCTCATCTTTCCCCCACCATCACTTCCTAGAGCAGTGGTTCTCAACCTTCCTAATGCCTCGACCCTTTAATACAGTTCCTCATGTTGTGGTGACCCCCAACCATAAAATTATTTTCATTGCTACTTCATAACTGTAATTTTGCTACTGTTATGAATCATAATGTAAATATCTGATATGCAGGATGTATTTTCATTGTTACAAATTGAACATAATTAAAGCATAGTAATTAATCACAAAAACAATATGTAATTATATATGTATTTTCTGATGGTCTTAGGCAACCCCTGTGTAAGGGTCGTTCGACCCCCAAAGGGGTTGCAACCCACAGGTTGAGAATTGCTGTCCTAGATGCTGCTCAGGCCATGCCTACACTCTCTTTCTTGCCACCCCCTCCCCAGGGAACCCTTTGCATCCACTGAGAACTTAGGGCATTTATTGTGTCCTGCTCTATTTTTATATTTATTTATTGATTTGAGAAAGAAAGAGAAACATCAATTTGTTGCTCCACCTATTCATGCACTTATTGATTTATCCTTATACTAGAGGCCCGGTGCACAAAATTCATGCACTGGAGGTGGGGGTGTCCCTTAGTCCAACCTGCACCCCTCAGGACATCCCTCTCACAATCTGGGACTGCTGGCTCCTAACCACTTGCCTGCCTGCCTGCCTGCCTGCCTAATAGCCCCTAACCACCTCTGCCTGCCTGCCTGCCTGCCTGATCGCCCCTAACTGCCTCTGCCTGCCTGCCTGATCACCCCTAACTGCCTCTGCCTGCCTGCCTGATTGCCCCTAACCTCTTGCCTGCCTATCTGATTGTCCCTAATCCCCTCTGCCTCAGCCCTGCCATGGTGGCTTCATCCAGAATGACGTCCGGAAGGTCGTTCGGCTGTCCGGTGTAATTAGCATATTACACTTTTATTATTATTGATAGAGCATGTATCTACATTTTCTAAATAATCATTTGAACTATTTCTGACTATCTCACCCTCCCATTCCTCTTAGTCACTTTTAATTTTCATTGTTTTCCAGTAGTCACCCATTCCAATTCTACACCTTTCCAGTTTTGCTTCCATATTTTAGTTTACATCGAGTCTAGCTAGCTAAAACATATTTTCTTCTTCGTTTCCATATTCTGTCTTATATATTGGGCTGGTTTATTTATTGATGACTCTAAATCATTTTTCTTTTGGGATCATTTTTTCTTTTGTGTGTTCCTTTGTATCACATGAGCTAGAAACCTAAGAATTATATTTACCAAAATTCCACCCACAGAATTCCTGGTAAGATTCCAATAGGTCTCTTATGCAAGATGTAGATGGCTAAAAAGAAGCAGAAAACATTATTCCTCGTAAGCAGAAGTAGACAAACATGGGTTTTGGGAGAAGACAAATGCCTTCTGGGTATTCTCCTACCTTTCATTCAATTTGATGCTACAAGCAGCTGATATTATCATTGGCCCTTTCCCAAAAATTTCTAGATCTTTCAGGTTAGACCACAGGCAAAAGGCTTTGCCAACTAGGCCTCCTAGGGGAAGCTACCCTCCCTCCTCACAGCAGATTTGTTGCTCAGTCAGACATTGATATTCTCTAAAGCAGCCGTTCTCAACCTGTGGGTCGCAACCCCTTTGGGGGGCCAAATGACCCTTTCACAGGGGCCGCCTAAGACCATCAGAAAACACATATGTAATTACATATTGTTTTTGTGATTAATCACTATGCTTTAATTATGTTCAATTTTTAACAATGAAATTGGGGGTCACTACAACATGAGGAACTGTATTAAAGGGTCGCGGCATTAGGAAGGCTGAGAACCACTGCTCTAGAGGAAATGAAGTCAAGGAGGTAGGTTTTTTGGGACTAGCCCTGCTTATACACATAACTAAGGTGACCTAACCAGGGGCTTTGGGAGTGTCCACACTTTCCAGGTACTTCCTTGTCTGGGACATTATTAGGGGCCTTGCCTAAGGCACTTTATCTACTTTGACCTTTCCACTGCTAGCTCAGCCCCAAGTCCCCCCACCAGCTCATGGATCCATAAAGATGTACTCCTCATGGTGATATGATCCCAGCCATCTGCAAGGCATCCACCTGCCCCTGCCCAGTGCTCTTCTATGGGGGAAATTTGGAACACTGGGAGGCCAATGTCTCCTTTTCTCCCTTACTTGCACTGTCACAGAAAACCGTAAAGGCTTGACTGTTATTTTCAGTTGGGCTTGTTGCCCCGATTCACCAGATTGCATCTGATTCCTGATCCCTGCCCTGGGTTCTAATTGCCTGTGTTAAATCCCCCTTCCCACATCAAATATCTAGAGTTCTTTTGTTCTGACAGAACCTTTCTGATACATACATGTACCCAAGTGTTTCTTCTTTTTCTTTTACTTCCCAGGAGGAAATATTACACTTCCTGCTCAAGGTTACTTCATTTCCTCAGCCAGTTATTCACTCATGCATTTAGGCATATTTATTAAACATCTGGTACTGTGTTATTATCACTGGCACTGTGTTAATTCCTGAGAATATAGGATGAAGACTTGGTCTATGCCCTGAAGGAGTACATTGTCTTATTCCTGAGAGTCAAAGAGGCAAATGATTACAATTCAGAAGTAATCATAGGGCATAAGGCTAGGGCCGTAAACCCATAGGAATGGTGTCCTTGTAAGAAGAGGAAAAGACACCAAAGTTCTCTCTCTCTCTCTCTCTCTCTCTCTCTCTCCATATATGCACAGAGAAAAGACCATGTGAGGACACAGCAAGAAGACACATCTCCAAGCAAAGGAGAGCTTTTTCACCAGAAACCAACTTCTATTCTGGTACTTTAATCTTGGACTTCTAGTCTCCAGAACTGTGAGTAAATAAATTTCTGTTATATTTTGTTAGGGCAACTTGAGCAGACTGAAACAAACCTGAAGGATGAGAGATAATGGCTATGTGCAAAGTAGGGAGACAAGCATTTCCAGAGAGAGGAAATAGTGGACACAGAGTCCAGGATGCTAAAAAGAGCCAGATATCCTGGGCAAATTTAAGAACTGTCTGCCAGGGATCTATAGGCCCATTGGGAATATTTCTGATATACCTTCAGGAATGAGTCCAAGATGATAGGATCACTAATTATGGAAATAACAAATGGATTTTGTGTCTGGTGGATCTGAGGTCCAATTCTAAGGAGTAAAATGTGATTGAGATGGGGTAAGAGACCAAATTTCTACATGCTGGTAGGGACTGAGGCACTGATAACCAATGACTACATTCAACGTTTTCATGTTACAGACGTGAAATCAAAACACAGGGATATGAAGAGCATTAACGGGGATTAAACAGACACATCATACCAGCATACTTATGAATCTCAGTCTCCTGTATATCCCTTTCAAGTACTTTCATTTAAACTGAACCAAATTACCCTTCCCAAATTCATGTCTCATAATTGGGCTATGGCACCAAACCTGGATATCTAGAAAAGTGGTCTCCATGGTATCTGAATAATTCTGTGGAAAACTGAAACTACAATCTAAAAGCATTCACTATTGTCCTGGCCAGTGTGGTTCAATCCAGGGCTCTGGCTGGGGTGCATTCAGGAGGCAATCAATTGATGTCTCTCTCACATCAAAGTTTCTTTCTCTCTCTCTGACTCTCTCCCTACCTCCCTTCCACTCTCTTTAGAAATCAATGGAAAAAATATCCTTAGGTGAGTTTTAACAACAACAACAACAAAAGAATTTTAATTAGAAATGGCCACGGTAATTTAGAAGCCATTATTTTAGTAAAAATGTTACATTTCTTAGCTTATGAAAAACATTAACTGTTAATGCTCTTGTTTCCTCTATATACTTAGTAGTATTGACCAAGCACTATTTGAAGGTTCAGGGTCTACATAGGTTGCTTATTGTACTGTAATCTCAAAAAAAAAGATCTCACTTTTATAATTGTAGTAAGAACAGTAGTAATGTTTATTTATTGGGTATTTATAATATGTCTAACAGGCAGCTAGATGTTTCATAAAACATATTTAATTTATGCAGTAGATATTTTTAGTACCAGCAGATGAAGAAAATAGGGAATACCTGGAAAAGATGCGCAAGGTTATCCAGCTAAGAAAATGAAGGGACTGAAAATGAAGTAATTTGCTGGTGAAAGTTTAACAACCACAGAAGCTTGGGTCTGCAGCATTTGAGGATTTCGGCAGCATTAATACACTCACAACGATTTCAAACTGTAAATGTGATGCCACTGACCTGCTAACAGCTGTACAGCAGCAAACCATTACACAGTTGACCTGAGAACAACATGGATTTGAACTCCACAGGTCCTCTTACACTTGGGTTTTTTCAATAAATACAGCTGACCCTTCCATAGATTTCAACCAACCATGGTTGGAAAAAAAGTATTTTTTCATTCCTAACCATAGTTTTGCAGCCATGGATTCCCAACTACCTATAGAAAATACGGATTTCTTTTTTTTAAATTAAATGTATTGTGGTGACATCTATAACAATAAAAGCATAATATGCTAATTAGACCAGAAAGCTGAACAACCTTTCAGACATCATTCCAAACGTCCTTCTGGATGAAGCTGCCACGATGGGGCTGAGGCAGAGGTGGTTAGGGGCAATCAGGCAGGCATGTAGGCAAGCAATTAGGAGCCAGCAGTTCTGGATTGTGAAAGGGTGCAGGCGGACTGAGGGACTTCTCCCCCACCCCCTATGCACTGGGCCTCTAGTTAGTTAATCTATACTAATAAAAGGATAATATGCTAATTAGACAAGACATCTTCCAGACACCCTTCTGGACAAAGCCATGGTGGCAGGGGCCGAGGTAGAGGTGGTTAGGGGCAATCGGGCCAGCAGGGGAGCAGTTAGGGGCAATCAGGCTGGCTGGGGAGCAGTTAGTAGGAGCCAGTGATCCCAAATTGTGAGAGGAATGTCCAACTGCCAGCAGTCGGACATTCCCCAAAGAGTCTTGGGGAATGGTTTGGAACCTCCCCGTCCCTACCTCCCCTACTCCTTACATGAATTTCGTGTACTGGGCCACTAGTATTTCAATAAAGCTGTTAGAGAGATCTTC
>NW_006287459.1:80601-84447 GCF_000327345.1 Myotis davidii | reverse complement strand
AATCTCCCTGCTTTTTCAAGGACCAAGTGTATGGCACTTCTACCATAACCATTGTTCTCACAAGCCTGGGGGAGCCAGTTCCAGCACCACTGTATAATGGGAGTGTGACTCCTAAGTTTGTACATGTAAAACCTAGGCTATATTTTCTCTTTTTACCACTGGGCTTTGAAACGGGTATAATGAGTGTAACTTTCCAGGTGTGTGATTTACAAGGATTTTGCTTTTTTGATGTTCCATCTCTTCAACTTCACAGCCAAAGATAAGTTTCTTTTTACTTGACAGTCAAAGATTGTATTCAGTTGGAAAGATACAGACTTCTGTTTTCAATGTCCATGTCTTCAGAGGGTAGTGACAGTCAAAGATTGTATTCAGTTGGAAAGATATTGACTTCTGTTTTCAATGTCCATTGGGAAATGGACTGGCCAGTTTCTATAACCACATTGTTAGAAACATATGGGATCTGGGACACTAATTTTTAGAGAGGATGTAGGTAAAACTGATACTTATTTATGCAACGCTTATTCCCAACCTTTCCCTGCACAGAGAGCAGAAATTTTGTCCTGGCTTTATGTCCAAGCTTCCCCATGTGCTTTGGTAAATCCTTATGGTTCTAGACCAACGATCAGGTCCCATAAACTTTGGCAATGATGGATTTTAGTTTGGGCATATTACCCAAATAAGGCCAAGGAGATATGAAGTGATACCTGAAACCTGGGAAATGTTTCTGAGTTCTTAAACACAGAACAGTCACTTTCCTTGCCTCCCTTCCATTGGCATAAAAATATCTGATGTCAGGAGCTATAGAATTATTACAAAAATGAAATAAGCTGACCAGCTGTTTGTAACAAAGTAGGAAGATAGCAAAAACTTGGATTGCTACTTATGACTTGGAGCTGCTAAATTAATAACCCCATAGTTTCCCTTCCTCAGGTCTTGTACTGTGAACTAATAAAATCCCCTTATTTGTTACTTCAGTGGGTTTTTTGTTTCTTCTATCCTCACATCTAGCCCTGTACTACTATCTTTTTATCTCCTTTTTCTTTCTTTGTTTAGTTTCTCTTTCCTCTGCATATCTTTTTTTTGGTTATATCCTGTCTTATTTAAATGTTTATAATGAGACTAGAGGCCCGATGCACAAAATTTGTGCAAGGGGCTCATCCCTTGCAGCCCTGGCTTTGTGCAAGAGTAGGCCTTCCTTCTCCCTGCTGCTGGCACTGGCTTTCTTCTGGCACCCAGGACCCGGGCTTCCCTTCTCTGGCCGCCAGCAGGCACCCGGGACCCGGGCTGGCTTCCCTCTGGCCTAGGCTTCGTCAGGAAGGATGCCCAGAAGATGTCCGGTCTAATTAGCATATTATCCTTTTATTATTATAGAAGATACCCTGGATGAAATATGACCACAGATTTGGGAGACTGAGTGATAGCTGGCAAAAAGGAAAGCAAACATTTTCTGCCCCTCAAAACCTGAAGGCATTGATGCAATCTTTTGAAGCAAATTATTCTTAATTTAAAAAAAGGTAAATATTTTTCATATTCTTCTGGAGATATTTATCTGTGTGGGTGTGTGATAACTGGGTGCTCACTAAGAGATAAGAGCTGAGATGCAGAGAACAGGAGGGACCTGGGACCTGAACTTCACCTCAGTCTGAAGGCGAGAGTGTAAAATAATTGGTCTGACAAGACAGTCATATTCTCCGACTTTTCAGGCTGTCATGATACTTTCGAAACCCACGAACTGTTAAGGTGTTTCTCTTTCATGCAGGACCTCCGCCTATATCCCTGAGTTTGCATACTGATCGTTGATGGAACCTTCTGAAGCCCAAATGAGAGCTGCAGTGTCTGCATCGACCAGCAGGCCTTTTAGGCGGTGCATTTCCTGTGTTGATGACCCTGTTGGCAGGTATCCCTGCCTTTGAATTATGAATAGCACTTAGATGAGAAGTTGCTTGCTTATTTGTAAGCTGTATTATAAATCTAGGATTCGCCTTGGTCATGGAGTGGTGTCCATTGAAAATGACGGAGTGCGCTCCTCTGCACCATGTGGAGTTAGTTGTTAGTATCAATGGTGCCCCTTTGCCAAGAGATGCTTATATCTTCTTCGGGCTATTGATACCAGATAGTGCTGATTAGATTTGTACTTTCAATAGTCCACATAGTCACCAAAGTGTTAGCTCTAGATGAAGTAGAGGTGGTAGCAAGGTCTAATAGCATATATTTAGACCTTGTAACTACAAAGATTAAAATGGTTTTGTTTGTTTGTTTTTTGGTTTGGTGCTTTTTATTCTGGCTGTTTGAGGATAGATTATGAGGCTGTTAGCATACAAAGTTTAGGAAATAGGTCAATTGATATTAAACTCAAGTATGCCCCAAAGCTGTTATTTTAAATACACATTCTGCTCAAATTCCAGAAGGGAGACCATATTCAGTTTAATCTTGTTTTACAATCTAGCTTTATCTTCAATATGATTCTGTCCTCTTTGTTAGAAGAACGTGTTTGTGTGAATTAGCAGTGTAACCTGACAAAATCATGCTTATTTTCAGAAAAATAGCATTCTTTTGACTTTCAAAGCCAAGGATATATTAGTTTACTCCCCAAGACTGATGCATTAGGTAGACTTCTGCAGATGTTCTCATTAGGATCTTTTAGTTGAAGGAAACAGAAACTCACTCAAGTTTTATGGTAAGGAAACATTTAGGGCAATTAGAGAGACAGAGATAAAATATGCTTCCACGAATGGAAACCGTAGTGCAACTGATCATCTTACAAATGGAATGTGATCCAAGGCAACACTAATACTTTCTGCAGCAGAAGTTCATGAATTCTCAGGACTTGACAGCAGAGCTATGTTCCTTGTATTGGCTTTTGTATTATTCCCGCTACTCTGTCTTCTCACTCTGCTATCTCAAAATTCAGCTTGCTGTGACTCTCTATGACCCTATCTCTAAACACTTCTTGGTACCATCTCATCTTCATGGCTTCTCTTTCTTCTTCTCAACAGCTCTCACTCACAGGGTTCATTGCTTAATTTTTCTTGCGATCTAAGAGAGAACATTTTTGAGATCTAGAATCTTATAGGGTTTTTATATTAGGTTGCTTGTTTTTCTTCTATTGATTTTTAGACACTTTAATATATCAGTATTAACCTTTCATATTTAAAAATAGCTCTCCCAGTTTATCATTTGCTTTTTAATTTTAATCAATGTTAAAATTTTATTTGTCAAATCATTCCATCACTTCTCGCTAGATTTTGCCTTTGCTAATAGGCTCAGAAAGGTCTCCTCCTTTATAGCATTTTGTAATTATTTCTCAATCAGTGTTTTTACATAGTGGTCTATGGACCACCTGAACAGAACCACCTGGGTTTGTTTACTTAAAGTGTGGAATCCTGGTGCCCTGCCCTAGACTTACTAGATGTGATTACAAGGTTAGACCCAAATAATTAGTACTTTTTAAATCAAGAAAAAGGGTCGATCATTTTGCATATTACAATTTGACATAGTTGACATATTTTTCTAGTACTTTATTAAGACTACGAATTAGTCTTAAATAATTATCAGAAGGGATTATTGTTTGAAAAAGTCTTTCAAAACAGAATTATATAAAAATAAATGTGAAAGTTATGTTCCAATTCCTCTTGGGGGTTAAAAACTATTATTAATACCGTATTTGCCGGCGTATAAGACGATTTTTTGGCCCTGAAAAATATGCCTCCAAGTCGGGGGTCGTCTTATACGCCAGGTACACTTCAGATAGACTGCCCATAGTGCTTGCCCTGTGCCATAGTGGCCTCCCGATGCCCGCCCACTTCATTCCACATACCGTTCAGGCATCAGCAGCGCTGCTGGGTG
>NW_006287459.1:68659-80283 GCF_000327345.1 Myotis davidii | reverse complement strand
AAGAGGAGTTTGAAGGCTTTTAAGGTGAAACTGTCACGCCAGCAAACTTGCTAGGGACTTGCCCGGCACTTGCTCTCTCCCTCTATTTGTTATCTTACTTCTATCATTGACAGTCCCTCTAGGTTGTGGGCTGCTTGCCTGTGTTCCTGAGAAGCATCTACGGTACCAGTCTATAGAGTGTGTTTTCTTTAGTGAATTACCGGTATGTTTACCGGTAATAAACTTGCACTGTTTTATGTATATGTTTGATTACATACAGCCTTGTGACAGTTTTCCTGCATGTCATAAGCATTTGAATATAAATTAAAATGTTAAAATCAAATCTGATATTGTTTTACCTTTTATTTGGTGTGTGGAAGGTGTGCAGAAGAAGGGGTAGTTTTATACGGCGAGTATATAACAAACTCTGTATTTTGAGTGGAAATGTTAGGGGGTCGTCTTATACGCCCAGTCGTCTTATACGCCGGCAAATACGGTAAGTTTGTTTTGAATTCTTCAGGACATGTTTTCTATTACAGTGAAATTTTGATCATGTCTTATGAATTGGGACTATATGATCTTAGAGACCAAGAATTGCTTTTCAAATGTATATAATTTTTTTTTATTTTTACAGAGAACTAATAAAAAATTAAAATGAGTTATTTTGTGCAGTTTATGGGTTCTTCCAGTAAAAACTCAGATTATGCATCATGCTATGTTCTAAAGCTAATAAGGATATTTAGATATACTTGTATAAAGATTTTAGTGCCACTTGTTTTATATTATTCAAAAATTCCAAAGGAAATATTAAAAATTATTTATTGTAATTTTTAATTGAATGTAGTAGTTGAATGTAGTAGTGAAGCTATTCATATTTTGTTTACTGTCATGTAACCAAGTTCTTTGCAAATTGTTGTAGAGTATAAAAAAACACTTTTAAAAATTCTGGTCTTGTGCAGTTTGATACAATTTTCAAAAGACATTGAACGTCCTCAGAAGTGACAGTTTTATATTGAGTGCAAAAATAAATGTTAATCTTAGATGACAGTTTGTCTTTTATCATGGTTTCCTACATATTATTGAACTTGATTTTGAAGATGATCTGGCTGGCTTACTCTATTAGTTGACCAGGAAGGAATTTATAGTCATTATGTATACAGCAATGCAATTTTTTAAAAAAAGTTTAATGTAGGCTTTGCTTTTAACCCATCTTATATAATAAAACCCTAAGATGCAAATCGAGCAAACGGTGGAACGACTGGTGAAACGACCAGTTGCTATGATGCACACTGACCACCAGGGGGAAGACTCTCAAAGTAGGAGCTGCCCCCTGGTTGTCAGTGCTCTCCCACAGGGGAAGCACCGCTCAGCCAGAGCTGGGCTTATGACTGGTGAGTGCAGTGGTGGTGGTGGGAGCCTCTCCCGCCTCTGTGGAAGTGCTAAGGAGCAGCAAGCACTCAGGCGGTAAGGAGCGAGGGGTCCCAGACTTCGAGAGGGATGTCAGACATCTCCCAAGGGGTCCCAGACCATGAGAGGGTGCAGGCCAGGCTGAGGGGACCCCCTCCCCGCAGTGCACGGATTTCATGCACCGGGCCTGTAGTTTAGTATACTAGTATTTTAATTATACTACTTTATTTGAACACTGTGATATTGATTTCCAAGTGAAGTATTTTTAAGCCATTGAAATACTTCCTTCTGAAAATTTATCTTGACCTAACCTCTCTATGGTAGAATACGTGGACATTTTAGCCCATAACCTTTCTATTTACTGAGGCTATGGAATTTATGTAAAAGAGCTCATGACTATTGTCCTATGCCAAATTTTAATCTGCTTATAAGTCTGGTTGTGTGACCTCAGGCTCATTCTTTAGACTCTTCTCTTCTGTACTTGTTCCCAAGGCAGTGATCTCACCCAGTCTCAGAGCTTTAGATTCAGCTCTATGCTAACGACTCTCTCATTTTCCAGGCAATTAAGGGCTGGAAAAGCAATGCTATATCCCCCTGGGTTGAGTGAAGGGACCCTAAGGAGAACCCTCCCTGGGAGTATTGCTGAAGAGGCAGAAACTTTTCATGGGAGTTTCTAAATCAAAAGCATCTTGGGAATTTTTGCCATCCTGTGGGAAGAACTGACAGAGAATGAAAGCAACACAGGGAAATGCATTGGGTTATAGATGAGTTTTTGATTGATTCATTGAGTACATAAGCCCGAACCAGCTTACTCCTGGTGTAACCTTTCTATTCATGCAAGCCAAAATGTACTTTTATTTGCTTGTCATTTTTAATAAGTTCTCAATTCTGTGAAAATGAATCAATGACACAGAGAATACATAAGTAATATCAAATGGTAAAAAATTTCAAATTTCAAATATTATTTCGGTGGTAAAACTTATGCAAAGAAAAACAAAAATGTAATTCTCTTTGAGAAATAGAATTATGAGTGTTGTTATTTAATGACTTGTTTTAATCCTCAAACTTTCTATAAGGATTTATTATGTTTATAGTTAGAAAGGCTATAAGTCTAATTTTAGAAAAACTAGCTTTTCCATATTATGGATGTTGTTATTTCCCCAGCATGATTACTGACAAATATTTTTGTGTTTGAGGTTTTGCTTGAGATTTCAATCTAGTAGACTTATTTTTATTGGATGCACAATTTTGAGTTTATTTAAAAAATATACGTGGCCAATAGCTTTATCCCAATTCAGAAAGATTTTTTGTTTCCTCTTTTCATTGAGTGCTTTTTTAAGCATATGAGTCTCACCTCTAAAATTTTAAATATTCTCTACCTTCAGTTGTCTATGAGTGATCGCTCTACTTGTTTGGGGGCATTCTAGTGCATATATTTTTCTATGTCTCATTGCTTTTCAGAATGTAACATCACTAATGTATTTACTTCTAACTGTTGTAAGTGCCTTAAAAGCAGTATCTTGTGAGTAGCCCTGAGTACCTGTGATGGAAGGGCAGTAATTGCTATAAGTGCTGCTATGGCTGTCTCTGTAAAACACTGGATTTTTAAGCCTCTGTGTTTTGAAGATATTTGCAGAAGACCCAATCATGATGTGCACTGGCTTTTATTTTAGCTGCTACCTATAATTTATCCAAAATTATATTAAATCATATCTAAACATTGGATAAATTTTTATCTAAACTAGTAGCCCTGTGCAGGAATTTGTGCAAGAGTAGCTCGATGCCACTTGCCTCAGCTGACCACCCCGCCCACCGCTGCTGGTAGCTCTCTGCTGCTCATAGCTTGCTGCCCTGCCCTCGTGTAGCTCTCCGCCCACTGCCCCGCCCTCCTGTGCCGCCTCTTGCTCTTAGCTCGCTGACTGGCCCTCCTATAGCTCTCTGCCACTTGGAGATTATTCGTGACATTATGGCGTCCCGGCTAATTTGCATATTCCTCTATTATTATATTAGATAGAAAGAAACTATGATTTATTATAAATGAGTTTTGTCCACTATGTAAGTACTGGAAATTGCAGTGTGTTAGTAGCTAATGTATAAATGTTCATGAGCATTAATAAATATGAGGCATTTGAATGTTAAAGGCCATGTAAGCATATACTTTTTTCTAGTATTGGTAGGAAAGTTTTATTTAGCTTAGAAGTTATTTTTTAAACATTTTAGTATTCCAAATACCAGAGGGGTCTTCTGCAATAAGAAGAGAAACTATTGTTGGGAATTCTCAAACAGAGGCTCAGGAATATTTGGCAGAGGCTGGATTGGAAGAGAATAGCATATGAAAATTTTGCCAATCTACCTATCTGTGTGAGCATTATGGGAGCAGAGTTGACAAGTTTCTACATTAAAGTCAGCATGGGTCAATTACAGAAAAGAATGAGAATTCTCTGAGACATCTATAGAAGCTCTTATAAAAGGCAATAATTAGCCTGACATGAACCAGTTTAGGAACAGAAGAAGGTTAGTGGGTTGGTTGGGGGAGGGGAGGGGAGGTAAAAATAGTAGAAACAGATCTGGACCAGGCCTGGGACAGAGACATTCCCATGGGGCTCCTCCTAACAGGGTTTCACTACATCTTAGAGCAGAAGGACTGATCATTCCTATTAAAACCATCTACTAGTCGTGCTGCTTTTATATTCTGTTATCGTTGTCACCCTTAAGACCACATAGTCTACTCATAGCATATGTTCAGCTCTTGTCAACTTTTTTGCCCATATTAAAGGAGCTTCAGGGATTGCTAAACTGAACAGGAAGAACTTAAATTCCATTCAATTTAGTAAAGCAAATATTCTTAAGGGCCTGGTAAATGTCAGGGACATGACTCAGTGAGAAAGGTGAATAAGACATCACTTCTCACCTGGAGGCCCCGGACAGCATAATACAGTGCTACACATAGCATGGAAATGGAATGATAGAAGGTCACTTTGTCTAGCTGTCAGTGCTGCAGGGGACAAGGGGTGATGCCAGAACTGATCATTGAAGAGCAAAAGCGTGTTATGGAAATGGTGACAACAGCCATGGCTGGGACTGGAGAAAGGTGGAGGGTGAAGGAATATTCTAGAACCAGAGAATGAGATTGGTAGAGGGATATCAAGATCCTGCTACTGTTAGTGAACAGGCCACACAAGCAACGTGGCTTCTGTGACTTTTAATTTTTAAAGATGAGGAATATTTATTCATCTTGATTCAAGTCTCCATTAATTGTTAATATTAGAAGTTTTGCTTTTTTAAAGGCATAGTTCTTACCTAATGGGTAAGAACTAAGCCTTACCCATCGGAAGCCTGGGTTTAATGTATTATTAATGATTTCAATGATTTTTGTCCTATAATCGCCTAAAGTTTGAAATTTCTGATTAATGAGTTTTTCTTGATTTTCTTGAAGTGTGTGTGTGCATTATTTTTTTTTGTATCTTTTTCTATCAAAGTGTGTGTGTTTTAAAATCTTACTGCCTCTTCTATTTCCTCTAAGTAAAAACTTTGGTTAGATTTTGGAAAAAGATACATTTGCAAAAGGGAGATATTAGAAGCTTAGCAAATACAAGTATCTCTTACTTTTCAAAAGTCCGTGTTATGACATGTCATTTAAACGGAAGACCCACATTAATCCCTGCTTTCACTAACTGAAAGCGATGCAAAGAGGATTTTCGCTTTTATAGAAAAAGGCAGAAAGCAATTACACTCAGCATCTCAGCACCAAGCCACCGTATCTTTGAACTGGGTCTGTGAGCACCTGAGCTTTATCTAGATTTATTTTGTGCATCCCTTTGCAAGATGTGTCCTAAGGTTTCAGAAAAGCCTAAGAGCTCACAGGGTGTTATGCTTAGTGTAAGACTAGATGTCATTGTTTCGGTCATGGTGAAAGAGATAAAGATATTATGCATGCATTGAATTTTGGGTCTGGGAACACTCACATTTTTTTTCCTTATAAATTATTGCTACTGCTTCTTTTTACATCAGTTTGGCTTACAAAAGGTTTCAAAGGAATGTTCTACTTTCAGATAGTGAGGGTAACTTGTAAACCAATTGCTTAATAATTATAAATGTTTACTTATTTTTAATATAATTATGCGCCTTCAAAAATGTATAAATATACTCTCAGTACCATATAATGTATTTGCAAAAACAAGTGTAAATCATTATAATAGTCATAGTGAAAGAGGAAAAAAGAGAATGGGAATCAAATTCTATAATTTGGGCATTTTTGTAAAGCTAGTGAGCCAGACATGTCAAAAAATATTACCTACTTCTGAGTTTGCCCAAAGCAGCAAATCTCTCAATCCCAGTTTGTTTTCCTAGACTCTGTTGTGCCCTTTTTCTCAGCTCTCTTCTTGTAGCCAGTACTTGGGGAACAGAACCTTAGATGTTTTAGAATTTAAAAGCTTTCTGTGGGTCTCTTTGCAGATAAAATAATTTTCTCCCTGGCTCTTAAATGTTAGAATCTATCAAAATGTTAGCTACTGTTTTTATTTCTAAACATTTTTCTAAATGCCTCAGGTTCTATTTTCTGAAAAACTGTAATTTAATTATTTTGGTGCTATAAGGTTCTCTTTTTATTAGCATTGGTCTGTGATTCTTGTAATTCTTTGGAAGTACATTGAATTTAATTACAAATACATAAGAAACTTTTTTTGTGTGTATATGTCATCTGGACTTTCTGTCTTCAGTGGATGAAAGTTTATGCTAAATGATCCCAGATAAAGTGCCTGGATCTATTTCTTCTCTTTGGTCTTTCTGTCTGCAAATATAGAGACAAAAGTTAGTTTGTATATTTTTATAGTTTGCAACCTTTAAGGTCAGATTTATTCTCTTCCTAAACCACTTACCATAACTTCATTGCTTCATTTATCTTTGCAATGATAGCCAAAAGCTCTGAGTGTTTTATTTCCTTACTTTATATGGATTGGGAAGCTTTCAGGGACAATAGGTAGCTTTGTTGACTCTATTGCCTAAATTATAATAATTCTCCCGTTGCCTCTCTTGTGGACTAGCCATCATTGTGTGCAAATGGAGAATGTAATTGTATTTACTTCAAAAGAATAAGATTGTTATAAATATTTTATTATTAGAATGTTTCTTCTTAATTTTATATGGTTGCTTTACTCTTCTAGAATTATTTAATTTTGTGTTTTACAAAAACTAAGGACTCTGGCAAAGAATTATTTTTTAACCAAAGCATTACAACTAAATTACTCACCTTATATTACATTGTTCCTCCTCCTCTTTAAGGGAAAAGTCAGACCAACATTGAATGAAAATATTATGTTGTTAGGATCTGGGGATTATTTCTGATAATTAGTTTTTAATGGTTTTTATTTTAAAAGAAAGGAAGTTAAATAAAATTCTGATTTGTAAGAGTTGACAGAAGAAGAGGTCAGAGACAAGGGAACAGGAAGGGTGAGGAACGGGGAACCATGCAATAAATAAGGTGTTAAACTGGGAGATTCAGAGGGCTCTTGAGCCAGAACAAGGATGATGGTTCTATACACATGGCCATACAAATGCTGCCATCTCTATTCCCAGAGAAGAACTAAAGAGGGATAATATTCTCCTACCAATTGTTCACGTCACGTACCCAGAAGTGGTGTTGCTCGAGAGCCAGATCTAGCACCAACGATAGGAGCAACCTGTCTGGGCAGCTGTTGATCATATTATTGATGTGTATTGCCCTGACTATTCCTTAGTAATTCCCCCAGCCTTATTATTTCATTTTTTGAATGGCACCAGTATCCTACTGTTGATGGAAGTTCTCCAAAATCAAAACTTTTGGGATGGCTTATTTCTATCGCAGGGATTTCAGTTGCAGATCTTGTTTGTCACTGTATCCTTATTGCCAAGCTTAATGTATTGGACAGAGCAAGTTTTTAATAAATACTTGAATGTGTAGAGGGAAATTAGACTCAACTATCTGATGTAGGTGTGACATGTTAATATGAGGAGGAATGGAATGACAGTGGCTATATTTGGGGACAGCCTACCACAATGGATGAATGATAAATAAAATTGTTTAAACAACTAAATGTTGCCAGTAATTTGTCAATTTATCCTTTTAACAATTATTTATTGTAGACCTAAAGTGATAGAATATAGCCTTTTAAACTTCATAACAGGGAAAAAAAGAATAAAAAGCCAAATTCCATCACTCAGAAATATTCATTCATCATTTGGTATCTCTTTTTCTTGTTGTATATATAAATATGTTCATATTATTTATATACTTATATAATTTCACATCAATGTACTCACATAAGCATGCTACTTTATAACCTTCTTTAAGTAAATGATTTATTGTAGGACATATTTCTATGTCAAGAAATCTATAGCAATGTTAAAAAATCGGTGTTTGATGGACCTTGTGGTTTCATGGGTAAGTTAGCACTTGCAGTAGAAAATACATTATATTAATTTGTTTTTAAACATATTATAAATTTAAATTCTAAGCTTATGATTTTCATAGAAACCTTATTAGGTTCTTAATAAAAATTAATGTTCTCCAGGGTTGTGCATATACGTAATGACTTGTTGGTCATTTGTTTCAGCTGATGTTACATTCAGAGTCTAGATACTGAAGAAAATATTTTCATAGCATTTGCATATTAATGTTTACATTTATTAAGTTTGCAAGCTTTATTTATTTCTGTTGTATTAAAACAGATCAATGGGTCAAAAGTTGTTCGTTGATGGGTAAAAGAAGTGATGAAAATAGCAACAACAAAACTACAATTTAGAATAACATAATTTATATTATATTCTTATTGTTGTTTTTAAACTTGGTCAGTTCTCTTTAGAGTTACTGGGAGTGGACTTGGACGAGAGAGTGGGAAGACTCAAAAGGAATTGTTCAGAGGGCACAGGGTAAGAAATTGAAACTTTAGAGGCGGTTCAGTTTCTGGTGATGCAAAGGTCTGGGGAAGTCAAGAGAAAGGTCATTGGGTCTGGGAGTGTGTTGATTATCACTGAAAATAGTTATGAAGAAGAACATTCTGGGGCAGGAGCTGAAGTTCAATTGCTTTAAACAGTTCCTCCAGAACAATGTTAAATAATATTGAGGATCAGGAAAGTGACTGTTTTATTCCTGACTGTAATAGATATGCTCCGACATGTCACCCTTAAACATGGTGCCAACTGTTGGTTTGAAATATGTCTTTTAACAAACTATTTGAGAAAATAAATTAGTTCTATTTTAAAAAATAAGGCTCTTTTGACATTTATCTATAAGTTCACATGTTTTTTCTCTTAGATATTTTCATTTCCATTAATATTTGAAATATATTCTCTCAATATCACTTACTATTTTTTCTGTCTTACTTTCACTAGTTGCTTGACATCAACAATTTTTTGATCTTATAAACCATGAATGACATCACCATTCTATGCTCCTCATCCTTCTTGTGCCATCAATAACTTCTTTGGCCCTAGCTGGTTTGGCGCAGTGGATCATGCGTTGGCCTATGGACTGAAAGGACCTGGGTTTGATTCTGGTCAAGGGCATGTACCTCTGTTGCAGGCTCCTCCCAGGCCCAGGCCCTGGTCGGGGCTTGTGTAGGTGGCAACCATTTGATTTGTTTCTCCCACATCAATGTTTCCCTCTGCCTTTTCCTTTCTCTTCCACTCTCTCTAAAACTCAATGGAAAAATATCCTTAGGTGAGGATTAACAAGAACAAAAATAATATATCTTCTTTAAATTCCATTGACAATCATGGAATTTATGTGCACAATAATGATTACATGTAACATCCTTGATCTTTCTCTATCACACCAGTCTGGCAAAACACCAACCCAGTTTAAAGCAGATCTCCATACACACGTGCAACAATACTGGTATTAACAAAATAAAGTTGAGAGAAAAATGCTAGTCTTGGAAAATTAGGCAAAACCAAACAATTACTGAAGAATTTACTCATTAACAATAGCAACAACAACAAAAAGGAGAATTATAGTCACAAACTGTGAGATTGTGGTTACCTAGTTGAGGGTGAGTAAGTGAAGAAATGAGCTAGGGAAGAGCACATTATTGGTGATGTTCCAGTTCTTAATTTGAATGATGGCTTCATAAGTCTTTATTTATTATTTTGAATTATAATTTACATATATCTTACATATTTACGTACATAAAGACAAAAGAAATGATATGTGCAGATATAGATTTTTAGAAAGCCTCATAAGTCCTTTATAAGAGTAGTGGGATTCATTCCAAAGTCTATTTAGAATGAGTGTTTTAAGAATGGGGGTAATGATAAAATGATAATATGTGTGTCTTTAAAACTCAGTACGTATTACTCTGTTAGAAATTTGGAAAATAAATTGCAAAGGGTCAGAATGGATGCAGAGAGACTAAATTTGTTGGTGTAGTGCAAGGGAAATCTAGTCTTACAGAGAAAATCCTTTGACTGACTTATCAGTTATTTAAAACTTTTGTTTCATTTCAATTTACTCATTAGCTTAAAGAAATGCCTTTTACATCACCAGAACACAGAAAAAGTATTCATGGGGCCAGGGAAGGACTCCTTGCTATTATTGATTTCCAGTGATCAAAGCTGGGTAAAAATAACACAGAGGGAATTATATTTTTAAATTCTACAATTTTCTATAAGCCCATAAATGTTTAAATAATTTAATTCTATTCTCTCTTATTTATTAATTAAACTTTCTAAGGTTATAAGTTTTCTCATAAGCTCAATGTTAGTCACACACAGCAAATGTGTTTTAATGTTTAATATTCTTCTTATATTCATTTTCTAAATAATTTCAAAGTAAGGTTTACATTCTTTTTGATTCCACTATTATTGAAAGCACATTTTAAGTGTTTGTATTTTGGTTATTTATATATTTTTTAATTTGTAGATTAATTGCACTATAATCAGAGAATGTAATTTGCATTCCACTTCGGAGAATTAATTGACATTTTCTTTGTGGGTCGATGTTTGAAATTTTTTAGAAACAATTTAAAAAATTATATTCTTTATGTGATACAATCTTTTCTTATTATAGAGCTATTCAAACCAACTGTTATTCAGACTCTTATTATTTCTTGGAGTATTTTTGCTTACTGGTTTGATCAGCGATCAAATGATTTTATTACTAATATGTTTTTATGTTTCTATTTTTATTGAACAGTTTTTAAAATATTTTAGTTGCAAATTAATTAAGTAATTTTACCCACCTCAATTACTAGATTTCCTTTACTTTAGCTTAAAAATATATATATTTCCACCATAAGACCGCAACATTTCCAGGAGAGACATGATAGCTTACTTACCTTTTAATCCCCAGTGCTATCAAGCCTGGAAGACACTAGAGTGAAGAGATTTAAATACTTGGGGAATGGCAATATTCTGTGGCTAAAATTACATAGGATGTAAGACAGTGTCCTCTGGAGTTTACACTCTGAGGACATAAGCCACAAAGCCTGTTTGCTAGGTGGTTAATTGATTTCTTACAGGTAGTACCAGCCAACAGGGCATAAACATCTTGTGTCAGTATCTCCTTTCCAGAGCTCTCCTTTTAAATGATGAAAAACATTCTATTTCATAAAAATAATTGTATAGATTTATAGTAAACTCACTGTGAGTAAATTCCTAATCAAATGTTCCAATTTTCTGGCCTCTAAGGTAGAAGAAAGATGTTCTATTTTAGGAAATTTAAAATCAGGATCTATACTATATCCAATCTATTTTTATCTATAGCATAAAGTGTTCTTTTAGCAATTGTTTAAAACAGTTTATATTTTGCCACCATTGTAATCATTTTTCAATACTAGAGGCCTGGTGCGCAAAATTCGTGCATGGGGGGGGGGTCCCCTCAGCCCAGCCTGCACCCTCTCCAATCCGGGACCCCTGGGCGGATGTCCGACTGCCGGTTTAAATCGGCAGTCGGACATCCTTCTCACAATCCTGGACCACTGGCTCCTAATTGCTCACCTGCCTGCCTGCCTGGTCGCCCCTAACTGCCTCCCTCTGCCAGTCAGGTTGCCCCCAACTGGCCCCTCCCAGCTGGTCTCCCAGCTGGTCTGGTCACCCCTAACTGCCTTCTGGCTGGCATGGTTGCCCCCAACTGCTTCCCCCCTACCCCCCCGCTGGCCTGGTTGCTCCTCATGGTCCCCCTGACAGTTTGGTCACTCCACACAGCCTGCTTGTTCAGTCGTTTGGTCATCCCTCATTAACCACCCTGCTGGCCTGGTCATAGG
>NW_006287459.1:68139-68608 GCF_000327345.1 Myotis davidii | reverse complement strand
CATTTTGGAGTTCTGTGTGTTGCCTGGGACAGCAGGCAGTACACAGAGGCTTAGCAGAAATATTTGTCCTTTGCACACACCAAGCAGTCTGCAGGAAGGAAATCTGTATTTGTGAAGTGTCTCATTATGCTGGTGATGTCCCATATCCCTGTAGTTTCCCATATTGCCCTCCTTAGTGGAAGGAGTTTTTCTTCTTCATCTTGTCATCATGAAGAAAACCAGGTTTTCTTAGAAAGAAGGAGGAGTGGATATTTGGTCATCATTTGCAGGAACCTTTCTTCTCTGTGAGATAGATCACTGGTGCTTGACATTAGGTAAATATTCTATCTACCCCCTGATAGAAATAGACAGGCAAAACTGCTTTGAGCCCATGGGGTATCCTTGTGAGAACTTGAAAAGGTGATGTGCTCGAATGAAGCCCTATGTTGGAACGCATGCCTGACTTAGATTTCAGCCTCCACTTACCTGC
>NW_006287459.1:38911-68121 GCF_000327345.1 Myotis davidii | reverse complement strand
ATCCTTGTGAGAACTTGAAAAGGTGATGTGCTCATCGAATGAAGCCCTATGTTGGAACGCATGTCTGACTTAGATTTCAGCCTCCACTTACCTGTTTGCTAAGTTCCTGTGTACAGTGAACAACCGGAATGGCTGTAGGTGGCAGCACTAGGGACAGGACAGAAGTAAAGTAGGAGGCAAGTAGTGATTGGTTTGGGCTTCCTTGACATACTAATAGATCCAGTTGGTTCTAACTGCTCTGCCCTTCTTTCTTTTGGAAGCAAAGTTAACCATGCTCAGCAATTACTATGTGTTAGAAACTGTGAAACAGATGTATGAAATATTTTGCATTCTTTTAAAAAATATATGTATATTTCATTGATTGCAGAGAGGAAGGGAGAGGGAGAAAGAGATAGAAACATCAATGATGAGTGAGAAACATTGATCGGCTGCCTTCTGCACCCTCCTTCCTGGGAATTGAGCCTGCCCTGACCTGGAATAGAACTGTGACCTTCTGGTTCAACCACCAAACAACACTGACTGGGCAATATTTTGCATTTTGCATTCTTAATGAAATCTTCCTGATGGCTTGTAAACTTTTGATGAGAAAAAGAGGGGAAATCTATTTCCCGGGGATCTATACTAATAAAAGGGTAATATGCTAATTAGACCAGATGTCTTCTGGACTATCATCTGGACATCCCTCCAGACAAAGCCGGGCCCAGGTGGAACTGCCTGTCCATGGTCCCAGGCACCAGCACCTGAGACTATGGCCCGGAAGAGTGATAAAAGCCACACGCCCTGCAGTCCTGGACACCAGGGCTGTGGCTGTGGCCCAGGAGAGGGAGAAAAGCCGCCCACCCCATGGCTGTGGCTGGCCTGGGAGAAGTCAGACCAGGTCCTAGGTGCCTGCGGCCAGCCAGAGGGAGGGAATCCTGGGTCCTGGGTATGGGGCCAAGGCAGAGGCAGTTAGAGGAAATCAGGCTGGCAGGGGAGCAGTTAGAGTTGATCAGGCAGACAGGCAGAGGTGGTTAGGGGTGACCAGGCAGGCAGAGGTGGTTAGGGGTTATCAGGCAGGCAGGCAGGTGAGTGGTTAGGAGCCAGTGGTCCCAGATTGTGAAAGGCAGTGGGACATCCCTCAAGGGATCCCAGATTGGAGAGGGTACAGGCCAGGCTGAGGGACCTCCCTCTGCCCCCGTGCATGAATTTTGTGCATCGGGTCTCTTGGATTTAAGATAAAACTCAAGTCCTTAAAAAGTCAGTGAGTAGAGTATTAAACAAATGAGAAGAGTTACAGTAATGATTTTAGGAGCATATGAAGGAATATCTCAAGGAAACAATATTCTCCTATGCAACTAGAAGGATATGGCTAACAGCGCTGAAAAGGAGAACACTGAGGCTATGAGCATCTATCCTTCACTGTCTTTCTGCTGGACTTAGAATACTTCCCTTTACCCCTCAGTGTCAAATAATTTAACAATTCCCCAAAGAAGCACATAGGATATCCCTCCACTATGATTGTATTTATTCTATCTTTCCAGTTTCATCTTGATAAAGATGCTGTTGCCATCATTCTAAACATGATGGGTTTGCAGAACATAAGGTGTGATCCCTCTTTAAATAGAACACTTGCCAATCATCCTTAACTGCTTTCTCTTGAGGTACTTTGTCTTTTAGGCAGGGTTATCAAGAGTAAGCTCAGCTCCTTCCTTCAAGGTGCCAGATCTTATATATTACCTCATTACTCCTTGCCCTGTTCTCACTCAGCTCAGAATATTTTGCCCTGTTTTTTATTTAAAAAGAAATTAGACAATTGTAATACATTCTGAGTAAGGAAATAGCCTTCAAAATACATACTCTATTTAAATAATATCAAAACAACATAGAAGAGATTTAAAGAAGTCACCTTCCTCAGCTCTTCTCCCACTTTGATCATATGTCAAGCAGTTGCAATCTGAAACCCACTTTTCTTGTTATTGTTTTTAAATAGCCTACAATGCTTCCTGATATTGTTTAGTGTTAATCATGCTTGTGTACAAAATTTTCCACGCATCCATTTACCCATTCCTTCATTATTAATTTTTGGTTTTATTGTATGTATTCAGAAAGTACTGTTTTTAGCAATTCTACTTTATGGGCCTTACCTATGCTTTCTTTGTGATCTAATATAAGATTGATCTCTGTGAATGTGGGTTTTTTTGTGTTTTTTTTTTTTTGAGATGGAAGTGTGCTCTTTATTATTAGCGTGTAAATTTCAATATACATTTATAAAGTCTACTTTATTGGTTATTGTTGTCCATATCTTTTATTATTTTTAGCCCACTTGGTTTGTCTTGCTGAATGATTTAAGCTCATTCTTATTTGTTGATATGACTGACATTTTTTAACTTATCTCTTCATATCATTTCACATCATAAATTTCTCTATATATTATGTTTTCTGAATTTATCTACTGGGAGTTTTGTGTTTTTGTTCCAGTGGTTACCTTTATACCTACATTTTATACCTTTTTATGTTCTTTACCATATTTTCATATATGACCAATTACTATCTGGGTTGTTGATATTCAGTGTTAATTTGTATTGACACCCACCTATTGTTTATACAACAATCAATGAATTTATTTCATTGATTTATTTGCTTCTTTTTTCCCTTTCTACCTCTTTCCATTTTTAAAATTGAATTATTTCCTTTTCAAAACATATAACATTTAGCCCAGCAGGCATGGATTAGTGGTTGAGTGTCAACCTATGAACCAGGAGGTCAAGGTTTGATTCCCAGATAAGGCATAAGCTTGGGCTGTGGGCTCAATGCTCAGTGTGGGGTGCACAGAAGACAGCTGATCAATGATTCTCTAACATCATTGATCTCTCTCTTCTCTAAAATCAATAAAAAATATATAAGACATATAACATTTATATATTATTCTATTAATGTTGTTTCTAGCCTTTGATTTTAGCTTAGATATCTAATTAAATATGTACTTTCTTCACCACAATTCCCTTTGGCAAAGTTCCTCCACTTATGTCTTGGTTGGATGAAGGTCAGTCTCTACTCTTCCTCAAGACGAGCTCATGGGTACAGCCATTTTCCAGTTATCGAATGCTTAATATTGTTTCTATGGACCTAGTACTTGAAGAATGGCTTAGCTGGGAGTGAAAATCCTTGCTTCACACTTCTTCTCTTTGAATTCCTTGAAAAATGCTGCTCCATTGTTGCCTTTCTTGTAAGGTTGCTTTGAAAGTCTAATGCCAACTGGAGAGCATTATGCTAAGTGAAATAAGCCAGTCAATGAAGGGAAAATACCACATGATCTCACTCATTCATGGATAATTGAGACCATTATAAACTTTTGAACAATAATAGATACAGAGGCAGAGCTGCCTCAATCAGATTGTCAAATTGCAGCGGGAAAACCGGGGAGGGTTGAGGGGCAGGAGAGAGGGGGGTAAGAGATCAACTGAAGGACTTGTATGCATGCATATAAGCATAACCAATGGACATAAGACACTGGGGAGTAGGGGAGGCCAGGGGATTGTCAAGGGCGGGAAAAAAAAAGGACATATATGTAATACCCTTTGTAATACTTTAAGCAATAAAAAGGAAAAGAAAAAAAAGAAAGAAAGTCTAATGCCAGTCTAATTTATTTTTCCTTCTAAATTCTTTGATAATATTGTCCACAGACATTGGGGATTTTTTTAAATCTTTAAGTTTAATATTTTAATAGTATACATCACTGAGTTGATTGCTGTAGGCAAATTTTCCCAGAAACTTGGTAGGTCCTTTCAATATGAAAATGGAAGTCTTCTTTTATTTCTGAAATGTTTTCTTAGATAATATCTTAAAATATTAGTTGTGCTTCATTGTTTTACTTTGTCCAGAACCAATAATAATACATCTATTGAATGCTGTTTGATGTTTTCCTGCTTTTGTCTCTTTCTGTTGCTTTTTGTCCTTTTACTTATTTTATGATTTAATTCTTATCCTTTTGATTGTCTTCCTCCTTTTAGTTCATGACTGCTGTCTCATTTTCTTTGGATGCATTCTCCTTTGGGTAACATGTAAAATTTTTATCCTTTAAAAACTTTATGTTGTTGTTTTTATTTCCCATTTCTTTCCTGAGTTCAATTATTTGCCATTCCTTCCTTCCTGTTTTTTAAATTTATTTTTGTTTTTAATTTTTGAATTTATGATTTAAGGTGTTTTGGCTTTATATATTCAATTACATTTTTTAAGCTATTTAATTCAATGTGGAACACTGTTTTATAATTTTCTTACATTTTGGGGGGAAGTGGAGGGTTCTTACTAGCAGAAATGTTTAATTCCCATTTTCTATGTTATTATTTTTAGTAGTTTTGTATATAGAAACTGCTTACATTTCTATATTTCTTATGTGGGAGTTTGAGGTTATTTGTGCAATTATAGTTTAAGAACATATTCTGTTAGATTAAAAGGCTGGATGACTTTTTTCTTCTTTTCTCTTCTTTTCCCTTCCTTTCTTTTCTTTTCTTTGTAAATGAGGAGAGAGTCATTTTCTTTGAAATTTTTGCTTTACTTTCAAAAGATTCAAAAAATGTCCCCTTCTTGTTTCTTTTACCTTTCACCACCCAGTCTTCAAAGAGTGTCTTTTCTTTGCTTTTGATGTTTGCTGCCCCAGAAGTAGCACTTTTTCAATAATGCCCCCTTGAATGCAGTGTGCTCACTTACGTCCCTTTCTGTAGTCAGTGATCTGGTGGACCGGAACTCTTTTGTATGTGAGGAAGCCTTTCTCTTCCTGGTCATTGTTTTATTTTGATCTCTTGTTCTTTGCTCAGCACAAATATTCTGGACTTCCCTACCTCTCTGCAAAGACTTGCATCAGGGACTTGATAAATAGGTCTGCAGGAATTTGGTATTTATTTTATTTTATTATTCTTTTATTTACATATAATTTTAAGCTTATGCTGAAAGAGTAGGAGTTGTGTGGCTTGTTTTTTGTTTGTCTGTACAGTTTGGGGAATGGCAAGAGAGATTCGCACTTAGACAATTGTGCAGCTACCTGGAGGTCCTCTATTGTCTCTGGCCCATAGATCAGAAAACCAAGACTTAGTGAGTTCAGATAATTGCCAAAACCCAGCTTACAAGTCAGAGGGCCACTTAACCACATACTGCCTCTGTTTTTTTTTTTTTTTTTTAAAGGTTAAATTTGCAGTGCATCCAACCAGCAAGTCTTATTTACAGAATTACTCCAGGAAGCAAACTTGGTATGGTAGCAGAATAGAATATCAAAGTGGCCAAACTGTTTAAGAAACAGCTTTAAAATGACTTGCCCAAGCTTTAAAGGGGAATAAGTGAGTAAGGTGAAAACAGGTAGCTATATTGTGAAAACAGGCAATGTGAAACCGATGAGGGTACACAATGAGAGAAAGCAATTTCAGCAAAAATAAAGAAGTGAAAAAGGTGGTGCCATTAGAAGGATGCCACCTGTTTCCAGGAAGAGAAATCAGCATAACAATTAGCTTAAGTCCAGGATAAGTACAATTAGGGAGACAAATTTGCACTTTCCTGAAAGCATAAAAGCCCAAGAAAATTAATGGGCCATAACCAAACCTTAGGGTAATCCTCACTATTATTCACATCTATAAAATTAAGATTTGGATTTGTTTGGGTACATGTGATCTTGTTCTGAAAATGACAAGATGTATTTATAAGAAGTAGTCACTTTCAAATATTTGAAGACTTGGTAAGTGAAGCTGTCCAGAGGACAGATGATTATTACTAAAGGATTAGAGGGAGTGGATCTGTGAAAATGCAGAAAGATAAGTGCCTTTAGAAGAATTAAATATTCCCAATGGTGCATTATGTTTCTATGCCTCAGGCTGATTCTGAGAAATGAATGGCAAATCCAACCTGTGAATCTAGGGCCGTAGTCGGCAAACTGTGGCTCGCGAACCACATGCGGGTCTTTGGCCCCTGAGTGTGGCTCTTTGTAAGCCTTAGGAGTACCCTAATTAAGTTAATAACAATGTACCTACCTATATAGTTTAAGTTTAAAAAATTTGGCTCTCAAAAGAAATTTCAATCGTTGTACTGTTGATATTTGGTTCTGTTGACTGAGTTTGCCGACCACTGAAGGGGATGCTTAATGTAAGTGTGAGTTCAGCATGTTTCCCAAGAAATTTTAAGCTTGTAAGATATTAAGAGATGACCATACCAGTCTAAAACCATATCTGCCTAATGCCAGTCTTGTATGTTTCTGGGAAATAGGCTTAAGGCTTTGATGGGATGTTTATTTATTTATTACTTTCTTATTCTTGTCAGAGGGGAGGTGGCCTGGTGCAGTAGGCAGATAGCTAGTAATTCTGTAACCTCCAGCCTGTTATATGTTTTTGGTGCTTTATTTCATATTAAGATAATATTTCTTCTATGCCTATTTCTAAAATCAATGAATGCCTAACTCATAAAGGACAGAGATACAACTTCTTAGTGGATAAGTATAATTCTTGGGAACACCAGCAGCATTTAACACTATATTTCTACTCACACAAAGGCACAAGATTTTACTAGAGAGATATACAGAAAAGGTATTGAAAGTAAGAGACAGCATTTTCTTGCCATTTGTAGTGAAATAAGTCATTTACAGCATATGGTTATATACTTCATTTGACTTCATTGTTGATTGCTCTCTTCATTTTGAAATTCTTGTTTTCACACTCTGACAACTTCTCTCTCTCTGTCTCTCTCTCTCTCTTCTCTGGAGAAAATTGTGTGTTCATTTTAATTTTTTTGTTTTGATAAAACACACAAAACACAGTGTTCATCATCTTAACCATTTTATGAGTACAAGTCAGAGATATTAAGCATAGTCATATGGTTGTGCAATGATCACTGCCACCCGTCTCTAGAATTCTTTTCATTTTGTAAAACTGAATCTAATCCCATTAAACAATAATGCCCATGTCTCCCTCCTTCTGGTTCTTAGTGACCACCATCTACTTTCTATCTCTATACTTTTGACTACTCTAGGTATCTTATATAAGGCGGTCATCCAATATTTGTCTTTTTGTGACTGAGTTATTTCACTTAGCATATTTTCCTCAAGATTCATCCATGTTGTAGCATATGTCAGAATTTCCTTCCATTCTAAGGCTGAATCATATTCCAGTGTGTGTGTGTGTGTGTGTGTGTGTGTGTGTGTGTGTGTGACATTCTTATTCATTCATCTGTCAATGGACCCTCAGGTTGCTGCCATAGTTTAGCTGTTATGAATAATGCTTGTAAGACATGGGTAACCAGATGTCTTTCCAGGACCTTATTTTCAGTCCTTTTGGATGTAGACCCAGAAGTGGAAGTGTTGGATCATATAGTAATTTTTTTAAAGTTTTTGAAGAACTTCCATATTGTTTTCCATGCAACTATATCACTTTACATTCCCATCATCATTGTACAAGGGTTCCAATTTCTTCACATTCTCATCAACACTTGTTACTTTCTTTTATTTTTTGAGAGTAGCCATTCTGATGGATGTGAGGTGGGATTTCATTGGGGTTTTTATTTGCATTTATCTAATGGTTAGTGATGTGTTGAGCATCTTTTCATGGGCTTATTATTTGTTCACATGTCTTCTTTGGAGAAAAGTCTATTCAAGCCCTTTGCCCATTTTTGAAGTTGTTTGTTTTTGTTACTGTTGAGTTTTAGGATTTCTCCATATATTCTGTATATGTTTTTCATTTTTTATAAGCGTTTTTCCTACCTCCAATGAGTATATCTCTAAGTGTAGTCTGAAAACTGTAATCAGAATCACTTGGGATGTGTGTTTAGAATATACTTTCTCTGAATCCACCACTCTACCTATTGAATCAGTCACTAGATTAAGGACACTGGATGATGCATTTGGACAAGCATTTAACTTGAGTAAAACTTCACAAGTATTAAAATTTGAGAACTATTTCCTTAAATATTAGACCTTTCCAAGGGTTTTTTTCCCCAGCTCACTGTTCTCAATTTCATGGTTTAAGTACCAGCTACTGACACGCTGACAGCTTTCAAAGCTATTATATAAGTTCTGACCATTTATTTTCATGTAACCAGCAGACCTCAAAGTCAACACTTGCAAAAGTTTATTTATCATCTTTTCCCACTAACCTGCTCTTTCATCTGTGGTCTTCATTGGTAGTACCATCATCCTCCTATTCTCTGAACTTAAACATTTTAAAATTAGAGAACTGCAAATAATTCTTAATTTACCCCTCTACTTTATCCCTCTCTCTAACCAATCAGTGACTACATTCCACAGGAATTTTACCTCAGCGTGTTTATGAAACACTGCTGCTTGTCTGATTCAGCTCTCATTGATACAGGTTAGTCTCAGCTGGAACACCTTCTCTCTCTTCTTTTAAAACCATTTCCTTTACAGCCCCCTGTTGGGCCTTTCTAAAGGCAAAGTATATCAGCTCAGGTCCCAACAGAAAGCACTGAAATTTTCAGAATAATATAATTCAAGGAAGTTTTTTTTTTCTTTCCCACAAATAAATAATTTTCACAAGTCTGTGTGTGGAGCAACCAACCATAACAGATGGTGTAATAACCTAGTCACGTTGTTATCGCCTTTAGGTTTCACGGAACGAGTTGTGGGAGTGATTACTGGGATATGGAAAAGTAAAGTGGGTAGAGCTGGCTGATTTGAAAGAAGTAGAGATCTTTGATTAATCAGGAGACACTCCAGGCCAAGGTGTGTCCAGACCACACCAGGTAAATACCCTCTTCTGCCTCCCGTTCTCCCTCTGACCTCCTGACTGTAGAGCCTGTTAGTCAGACCCAGCAGAAGATCAGAAGGCATGGGAACTCCTCTATGGAGTCAGTACTGGTTAGTCTCCAGGGCAGAGCACAGAATTGAGAAAGGTGGAGAAGGCAGTGGAACCATTCAGCACACAGATCTCGCAGCGTAGCTCCATTGCTTATAAAGATTGCACTCTCCCATCTTTTATTAGGCAAAATGTTTGTTCTTTATAAAGGACCACAAAGTATTCCTTATTATCTCATTGCCTCTTTGTCTGGCAGCCCCTGCCTGGCTTGCCATGTTACAGAATGCAAATTGCTTGTGTTTCCATATTAAGCTCCTAGTATTCTCACCTCCATGTTTTGGTTCAGACCTTTCCTTCTAGAGGAGATGCTTTCTTCCTCCTTCTAACTTCTCCCAAGAAACAGTTCAGCCATATCTCTGACTAACATTCCGCTCCCTAGCTTTGATAAAATCCTGACTTGTCTAGTTACTGGTTCTCAACGTTGTATGAGTCTCTCTGTCCTTGATTTTATTGCATTGCTTCATTACTATCTATTAATGAGTTTCTATTCCCAACCAGACTGAATTCCTTGAATTTAGTTTAGAGTCTCAGGGCTAAGCCCAGTGCCTATTGGCTGAAAGAAAAAAGTGAATTAGTAATTTTGCCCTGTCTCTTCTCTCTTGCTACTCATGTGTTAATAGTCAAAGGAATCATTTTCAGATTTCTAACAAATGGTGTGCATCTAAGTACCTCGCACTGGGGCTGCAGCCAGCATTAATATTGAAGTGGGTAAGTAATGGCCAATTTTGTTTCCCCTGTAATGGAAATTGATGGAAGGAAGATTCACTGTGGATAATTAGATTGATTTTAGTTTTACCACTTTAATATCCAGACAGTTCTTGAAAGTGATTGTTGTAATTACAAAAGGACAAGCTGATGCAGAAAGCCATTTTTTATTTTTCTCTCTCCAATCTAGACTCATTATTCTGGTAAAAATGACTTATTCTTCTACCCCTCATTCTCAGCATACCTCCCTAAAAAGCACATATGTCTTGCCTGGCTGGCATGGCTCAGTGGTTGAGCACCGACCTATTATCCAGGAGGTCACGGTTCAATTCCTGGTCAGGGCACATGCCCAGTTGCTGGCTCCATCCCCAGTGTGGAGCATGCAGGAGGCAGACAATCAATGATTCTCTCTCATCATTGATGTCTCTCTCTCTCTCTCTCTCTCTCTCTCCCCCTTCCTCTCTGAAATCAATAAAAATATACTTAAAAAGTACACATGTCTCAGAAAGTTTTCAAAATATAGGGGGATATTTGGAATGGGTAGAGTCTCTCATTCACTGTAATGCTTTCAGGCAAATAAAGTGCCAAGGATATAATGCTGGCATCCACACTACAATCCATTATTTTTCATGATGACAGTGCTCTAGGTTCTATATAAAATTTTAGTTAGAATCATGGAAGAAAATATCAGGAGTAGGAAGAAATTTTCTCCCCCTACCCCACCCCTATAACCACCATCACATCTTCTTGTAATTATTTGATAAAGTTTCTATTAGAATGTACATTCTGTTAGGGGAAGACAACAGTTTGATCGGTTGACTGTTATATCATTAACACTAAATATAGTGAATGACTTATGTTAGGTGCTCCATACATATTGAAGAATGACTAAATGAATGAATAAATAAATCTGCTAGCTCCAGTCTCTTGGCTGCTGTATAACTGTGCTGTGTATTGTATATATGACTGTTATAAATCATGTCATTAAATGTTTAAATAATATTACTTTATTATTGTGCAGCTACTTGTGGAGGAAATGATTGTAAGCATTTCACATGCATTAACTCATTTAGCTCTCACAATGACTCTAGAAGTAGGTATTATCATTATCACTGTTTTTCAGATGTGTAAACTGAGACAAAAGGTGTTCATTCTCCAAGGTCACATGCTGGTAATTACAGAGCTAATTAATCTGATTCAGTGCTCACCAAAAACCTGATTATAATTTGGCTCCTGTATCTTATAGAGAAAGAATGAGTGGGTCATAGACAGGATATCTGTTTACTTCATACCATTTGGAGTGACTAATAACTTTGACCTACTATTGTTATACTATTTAGAAATATACAGTATTCTATACACTGAGATTATAAAGCACACTTTCTTTTTTCTCAAGGCATAAGGGTGGGAATTATAGCATGAAGAGAACATACATGGACATAGAAAGCAGTGCTGGGTGTGAATTCTAACCTTGACACTTACTATGTCACCTTGGTTAGGCTCATTAACCTGACTGAGCTTCAACTCCCTCATTTGGCAAAAAAGGGAAAAATTTTGATAACTCTGCATAGAGTTAAAAGATTCAATGAGTGCTCGCTTGGGCAGCACATATACTAAAAATTGGAATGATACAGAGAAAATTAGCATGGCCCCTGCGCAAGAATGACATGCAAATTCATGAAGCGTTCCATATTTTAAAGGAAAAAAAAAGATTCAATGAGATAAGTATCATCAAAAGTCCACTGTTACACTGTCACACAGTTGCCACTTGGTGATTGGTGACTGCTGAGACTATATTGCTTAAGAATGCACATTGCATTCTGCTGTCTGACACATCCTAGGGGCACAACTTCAGCATGGTCTTTCTCTATATGAACCAATGACTCTTTTCCAAATCCAAAATATAAAAGTAGGTAAACGTCATCCTACCATGAATTACCCAAACCATTTCTTTATCTTTTAGGTCCTTAAAAAACAAACAAAAACAACAGCAATAACAAACATTACTCGGAATTAGGGAAAAAGAAGTTCTTCACAAGATCTGGATTTAGGTCTTGTATTTATTCTTATTGAACTTTGGAGGAGGGTCTTTTTAAATTAAAAAATAAGAATATCAGAGATTAAAGAAGCTTGTTGGGTGTCTCAATGAATGAGAACCAAGGTGTTTAATTCCATTTACTATGACATATTTTTAAAACAAGATTATCACAGAAATTGATTCTGTACATTGAAAGGGCAGAGCAGGACTAACTCCATTTTGTACTGCGTCCTCCATCTTGTGTAACTATGTCCCCGACATGACCCCTTTTCTGAAAAAACCATGGAATGTGTCAGTTACCCAACCCACCCTAAAATCAGCCAATCGGAACACGCGGGAAATAACCAAAGGCCAAAAGTATGCTAATCGCATCCTATCACTGTGTAACTGGACCCTAGCCCTCACCCAACCAATCGGAGTCAGCCAACTCAGTGGTCCAAGCATCATCCCATCACCCGACCCCAAGCCCTATAAAATTGCTGTGCTACTGGAACTCAGGGCTCCTTGCATCCTGCTACTGCGTCCGTAGAGGCGGAGAGACCGAACTTGAGCTTGAATAAAGGCTCTTTGCTTTTGCATTGGACTGGGCTCCCTGGTGGTCTCTGGGGATCTTGAAATCTGGGCATTACATACATAGACTGCAACATGTGTTCAGATGGGCACAGTAACTTGTTCTTCATTAGGAAGGTCTTGGTGAATTGGTGAGTTGTCTTATACCTAAATGGTATCATTTTAGGTTATCACTTTCCCCCAATGCCCCAAAAGGACTACCTAAATCAATATACTGTCTTTAGTTCTTTGCTAGCTTATTAACAGAGTGTATACTGGGGAGATCTAAACTCAAAATGTACTTTATTTTTCTGTAATATATATTTTCTTAATGATGAAAAGGGAAGTGTGCTTTCTGTTTGTATATTTTGTTATGGACTGAATTACGTTCCCTCAAAATTCACGTGTTGAAGCCCTAAGCCTCAATGTGACTATATTTAGAAACAGGACCTTTGACAAGGTAATAAAGTTTAATGAAATCATAAGAGTAGAGCCTTAATCTGATAAGACTGGTGACCTTATAAGAAGATGAGCTCCCTCTCCCTCTCTCTTTCTGAACAAACACAAAGGCTAGGCCATATGGAGACATGGTAAGAAGGAAAGAGAAGCCTCACCAGAAATTACTCCTGCTGATACCCTGGTCTTGGACTTTTAACCTCCAGACTATAAGAAAGGAAATTTCTATTTAAATCACCCAGTCTCCAAGGTATTTTGTATGATAGCTTGAGCAGACTAATATCAAAGCATTTCTCAGCATAATTGTAGTTGTTATATAGAATTAATACTAAATAATTTTTTCATAATATCCATTCTAGTAGTAAATTCTAAAATAATGCACATCTTTTATTTCACAAAGTCTACATATCTTCATTTTGCTTGATATTTTTAGGGGAAACTACACACAATTTGATAGGCCACACAGGTTAATATCCTTTGTGAATTGTTCATAGAATTACTTGATTACAATTGTGAATCCATCTAATAGTCAATTAGATGTTTATTTTCATAATTGCTGTATAGCACAATGTTATGTGGATGTTAACTTTTATCTAGAGCCAATCTATGACTAACACATAGTGAATGTCTTCCTAATGGTGCATGATTACAATTATAATAACTTCTATTTGACACAACATTATCTTTTCATGAATTTATGGCAGAGTATTTATATTAGCTACTTACTGGAGTTTAGGTAATAAATTCCAATACAGTACAAGGACCCATTTGCTTTCAGGAGTTTTGTCTTTGTCTTTTTGAAGGTAAATACACTGGAAAGCTTTCTAGTAATGTCTGGAAGACAAATGCCAACCATTCCAAGTAGATTTCCCTCATGTTTCTTCAGTATGTGCTTTGTCTGAATAAGATTGCTGCCCTTTTAAAGACAGCATTTTAGTCTCTGATTGGTAGTGGGCACAGATTTGGATAATCAAACAATAATTTTCATTGAGCTTTAGAATAAGCATACTAAATCCTCAATCAGATCCTGCACTCTTAAATCCTCTGTTTCCAGCTGCAAAGCTCTCTGAGGTTACCTTTTTTGTTTCCAACCCCAAAGCCTCTGAGGTTACCTCTTTCCTAAGTGCTATAGGAGCCAGAGAGGGGGAATTCTGGAGTAAGAAATCCACAGAAAAACCCTGTGTGTTTATTCTGTTTCTTTGGATTTTTACTTTCAATGTTGTAGGTGCCTCTGGCTCCTTCATGTACTTAGGGCAAAACACTGAAGAACACTTAAATTCCCAAATGAAAATTCACATCACTTCATGTATTTCTAGGATATGAAATGAAAGCATCATAACAAGGCAGAAATTCTGCCCAGCTCAGGAGTGTCAATGATTTGTGGTGTTTCTTTGCAGGCAGCCCAATAACATGTCAGGAACTGAAAATGAAAGTACCTGCTGTCCTTTGGATAACCTTATGTCGTCTCTGAAGGTTTCTCTAATGGTTCTCTTCTCTATTCAGATTCAGCTCCTGTCTCCTTGTCAAGACCTGACAGTTAATTTCCTGGGCCTATAAAAGACCATCTAAGCCTATGTGTTAAGGAAAAGAGCTATTAAAAGGCCATATTGTAGGAGCACAGACTCAGGCAGTGGTTGGAGTTCAGTTTAAACCTGTTTCCAAAGAAAATATATAGATAAAATATTATTGCATAGTTTCAGGATGGCAATAAAAATATTTTCATGTAAGGACAGCAACCATTTCTTAAGACATGGTCCCTTGGGGTTGTTTGTGGAGAATTCCAGCTTGAAACTCTAGGTCCTAAAGAAACGGGTGAAGGCTTTGGCCTGACACTTCTCCCTGCCCACACAGATAGCCAACATTCAGCCTGACTTTTTCAGAATCTCCACTTTGCACCGGTACTGTCCAACAACAAGAGGGTGGACATGGATCTTGTTTATGGATTTCAACTTCCAGATTTTTTCAAAAGTGAAAGCAACAGGTCATGTGAAATGTGAGATGCTGGCCATCAGCTAACGGGGAAGAAAACAAGTAAAAAAAAAATAGGCCAAGGAAAGTCTAGAGTTTAAACAACATGGCAATCCTCTGACCCATTTTTTCTAACCTTCAAGAAAAAGGACCATTTTAAAATTAATTCTTTATAGTAGAGATCAAGATCTTTTTCTGTAAAAGACCATATGCTAAATATTTTAGGCTTTCTAGGCCATATGCTCTGGACCACAACTACTGAAATCTGCCTTTATGATGACAAAGCAGCATCAGTAGTACTTCAATGAATGAACATGGCTGTGTTCCAATAAAACTTGATTTATGGACACTGGAATTTGGATTTTGTAAGTTAAAAGTACACAGAATATTAATCTTCTTTTGACTGTTTTCAATCTGGTGGAGAGAAGATAGATGTGTTCCCTGTGACATCAGTTTCCCAAGTGACCTAATATAAACCTGAAGAACCAGTACATATTATTAGTATATACTAATAATATATATATATATATATATAAGCTTTCTAGTTACCACTCTCTTTTTCTCATTGTTCATTCTCCACTTTTTTTGTTCCATTAATACATTACAAAAAAAATACTTTTTTTGCGGTATAATGGGAAGAGAGAGACATTATACTTGCTACTTGTCCACCACTTACCCTCTTTTTTACTCCCAGGGACAACTTTGACAATTGGCTTCATTATCCCATGCTCACTGAATAAGTTAGCTTAACAAATAAGAAATATTGCACAATTTAAATCGTTGTTGAGAGTCATATAAAAGAAAGTTCAGTAAGGGACAGCAGAACTAAGCACTCAAAAACTAAATATGATCGGAGACAATATGAACACCTATTAGGAGAATTGTACGAATGCTCAATTTTTACATAATATCAAAGCCAGTTTTCCTTTTTCAGCAGAATCAAATTCATCTAAATTCTCACCTTAATTAATGAAGCTCCCTAAAAGAAGCCAAAAGGAATAAATGGTAATTAAATGCTAGTTTTGCACAGTTAAAATGACTACTAATCACTTGCAAACTGGAAAACATAATCAGTAAAGGATCTTTCTCTGTGCAGTTGCTGGTGGCACAATCTGAATATATCTTATGTCATATTTAGAGACCCTGGGCAGGCAGCAGCCTATTCTTTCAGGGACTTGGAGTTCACTATTGTCTGGCCAAGAGTTGCCTTGGTTAATAAAAGCTTGCACTAACCAGTAGCAGTGGGGAAAGAGAGAAAGAAATAGATGAAAGGAAGCTTTGAAGTAGAATTAATAACCTTTGTTGGTCAAAATGGATGAAAACCGTTGTCAGTAGATGGAAATAGGTCGCCTTAATTAAAACATTTAATAGTCAGTAAAGTGCTAGAAGAGAGAGAATTGATCCTGGTTAAAGTGATGTGAATTTTGTATTTAACAATCTTTTTAAAAATTTAAAAAATTATTTTATTTTCCCCATCACCATTTATCTCCCTATGCCCTCTTCCACATCCCTCCCCCTACCCCTTGGCCCCCACCACAATCATCACGCATATTTAATAATCTTTATTTAAAAAACCCTGCAATTTCCATGCTGATGGAACAGATTTTAGTAATTATGTTGCTCTCCCAGAAGAGTTCGTTTTACCAAATATAGGTTTCCCTTGCTACCTGTTTTCTATTTTCCTTGGAGGTGAAGTACCAAGTACTGTCTCCTGAGCAATGACTAGGTGTTATTCTCCATTCGTCCTTCAGATCAGTACCCAATCCTGGACTAAAGGGGTCTCATTACCTGCACGTATCAAAACCCAATAAGGTGTGAACAGGAGTTTGCAGCAAAGAAAGTAAGGGTTTATAATTAGGTAGTGGAACACGCCTGGAGATAGGTTAGCTAAAACTCAAAGACCTGGCTTCCAATGGCTTCCAGGAGATGGGTTACATGGGGGTGGGGAGGATCATTAACCATGGTGACTAAGGGAGTTAGGGCTATGGTCAGGGTGGTGGTCTCTACTGATTGGTTGGTGCTATGGTAGGGGTAATTGATCAGCGCATCTGGTCCTGATGTCAGCCATGGCATAGCTTTGTATGCTTTTACTGATTCTCTCAGCTGAAGCTGAAACACAGCTGAGGCCTAGATGTTATCTCTCATTCGACAAAACTCTATCTATGGTCAACAGACCTGAGGCTTTGTCCCTAAGATTATTTGACGCTGATCAAAACCTCATTGTCCTGAGGGCTTAATTCTTAAATGAGTGGATGTGCAAGGGAGAAGGAGGCAGGTGAGTCAGGGTGCTGGATAGGCCCAGTTTGAATCAAAAGGAAAGAAAGAAGAAAAGTTCCCATTAAGGAAATTTCTACGCAGTTACACTTTCCCACCCTGCTCTGGGTGACAGAGTTCTGGCTCCTGTAGACTGTTATCTCCTACACTCCCTTTTCCTCTGTTCAGCCAGTGGAGACACCAGCAGATTGGTAGATGGGAGGAGAATGAGGTCAGAGTGCGCATTTTCCCCATCCATGTGCTGGGCTGTGGTTTGGTACTAGTTGTGTTCCTGTAGAGCCACATCCCTTACTGGGGAAGACCCTCTCCCACCATTGCAGCTCTTATTGGCTTCCTGTGATAGCAACATCTGTCTCTCCAGATTAGAGATGACAACAGCTTCTGACTGTTGGTGTTCCTAATGCTTCGCCTTCTCTAGTTGGTGCCAATAACCCTGCCCCACAATTCTCATATAGTCTTCTTCATTAAAGTGCCCCAATTATCACTTCTATGTGTGTGGCAGGGATCCTAATTGATAAAATGATTCATATACTTGAAGCATTATGAATTCACAATTTTTTTCCTTGATGTAAGTCTAAATATAATGGGGTCAGGTGTTTTTTTTTATTTTGTTGTTGACTTTTTTTAGGGGTTCACTCCATTTTCTCCTCCTCAAATATTCTTCCCTTTCTTTCCTCCACCAAGTGAGGGCTTCTAGACCCACTATAGTCACATTTATGCTCTTGTAGCCCTTTCTATACTCTCCACATTGCCATTTAACCCATCTATGTGTAATTAATCATTCACTCTTCTCTTTAAAAGTTCTTCTGCCTTATTTATCATTGTATTCCCAAACTTTGAAAGGAGCCTAGAAAAACTGGTACTCAATAAATGCTTAGTGAATGAGTTATTATCTAGGGATGAGTTGCCCAAGAGTGGACATAACCCTGTGGCTCTAATAGTGTTCTAGAATAACCCATGTTTATAGCCATTATGTCATACTACCTGATATGGGCTTTTGGCCAGACTATCTTGTTTGGATCCAGTCTCTAGCATTTCTACTAGTCTGTGACCATGAAGATACTTAAGACTCTCAATGCCACAGTTTTATTATGTATAAGATGGTGATAATAACAATACTTATTAAATAAGGTTGTTCTTATGATTAAATGAGTTAAAATACGAAAAGTTCTTAGGATTGTGTCTGGCTACATAAATAATAATTAGGCTACATAAATATTTTTTATTATGTGTGCCACTTTTATGGATCTCATATAATATGTACCAGTGAAGAGAGAATTACAATATCAAATTTATGGTAAGCAAAGAGGATATTTCAAAGCTAATCGCAAACTGGACTTAAATACATCATCAGAATTTCAGTACCTACATTAAGAGTTTTAAAAATACATAAAATTGATAATGTGGAATTGTTGGTCAGAAACTTGGTTAATTGTTAGGTTTTTAGAACACAGCTATAGATCTTATCTTTTGCTTGGGCAGTGATCACAAGCCATAAGGCAATAGTCTTAAAATAGCTCTTATGGGCATTCAGTCTCAGGAAGCAGTGTGTTAAATTTATCAGAAGATTTTTTGCATGACAGTATTATTATTTTTCTCTGAGTACTTGGGAGACATCTCACTTGATTTCTCTACTGCAGATGATACGCACTAATCTTCCAGGAACTCTTGAAATATTAAAATAGGAGACTGGACAAGATTTCTGGATACTAAGTCCTTCAACTGTAATCATATTATTCTGACAACATTTCTATCATAGTGGTTAGTAGCAAATGTTCTAAAGTCAGATTTTGGGGTTTAAATATGCTCCACTTACTAGCTATATTACTGCTTGGGTTGTTTATAGTTTACTTAACATGACATGGGGTGAGTATTTTTTTATTTATCCTAAAAGCAATCTTTCAATATTCTATACATTATTTTTAAATTTTAGATTTGATAAACATTAAATTCCACATTCCTCTTTCATTGTGTAAATTTTGATTCATTTTTGTGGCTAAAGAATTAGAATAATATATTGGATTTGATTACAGAAAATATTCTTAAATTTGGAAAGGAAAAATAAGATATAGATTGTCAAAGAGAAGGGAAAAAAGTACATCTGTAGGGAATGGTCCTTGAAAAATAACTTGCCCTCCTAGAAGCTAACACTGCTTGAGAACTTACATGGCCAGGTGCTGTCCTATCAAGATTTGACTCCTTGAATCCTCTTGTGAGACAGGCCTATTATTATATCCATTTCACACATGAGGAATCCAAGGTAGGAAGAGGTTGAGTGATTTGCCGCAGATTACACAGCTAGAAAAATTGTGCCAGTGGCTATACATAGAGTACAGCAAACTGGAGTGTTACAGAAAGTGGGGTCAGTTTAAGAAGGAAATTCCTTTCAACTCTTAAAAATATATGAAAACATTTTCATATATATATTTTATTTTAAATAGAACCATCTATGAAACAAGACATTATGATTTAAATTTAATAGATGAAGAAACTGAGCCTCAGCTGAAACTAAATTATCCATGGTTCTAAAGATAGATGGCTTATATGGGATTATTTGACTGGAATGGCGGAAAACCATACTTGGCTGCCAAGTTACAGAGTGAGGGACTGACAAAATAAAAAAAAAAAGAAACTTATTTAGCTCTTCCCTTATTCTAATTCAATGTTACTCTAACTGAGTTTCATTGATGTCAGGATGATGGTAGAAATATTTCTGCAAGCTCTCAAATTATCTATCCAAATTTTAAATATTGTTTTCAGTTTGGTGATAATAAAATCCTAGCACAAACATGCTGTAGAATAGATCCTCTGGATGACTACATTATTATAATCAAATAATACTGGCGCTTTCAGTGTCTGCAACTGCCATGATTTTCATGATTGTCCTGAGTGTCGTATACTACTAATCTAATTGTTGTGCACCAATTAGAAAAGAACAACTCTGAATGTAATACTGAATTGACTCCATAAAAAATAAAAATGATACCCTCCTGCACTGGATAAACAAAATGGTTCTTCAGAGAAAATGGTGGAAGATTCGAGCCAACACAAGGATCACGGTCGTGCAGGCTTGCTGAACTCAGAAAACAAGTGCCTAGTAATCAGGACCTTATTGATTTTAGGCATGTGACCTAGCATCTGCTCAGCAACGCAGGCCTCCCCACGTTCAGTGCAGCGGAATGGACAAGTACATGAATCATGTGGAACCAGACAGCCTGGCATCAAATGTCAGCTGTGCTACTTACTGGAAGTGTGACTTTGGGAAAGTTTAGTTAACTTCTCTGTGTCTCAATGTTATCACCCAGAAAATGGGATTTGCAATTTTTCTGCTTCATGGGGTTGTTACATAGAGTTCTATAATATAATGAACTGTAAATAAGTTTAAAACGCAATTATTGTAATTACTTTATACTAATTTTAGAAATCATTTTATTATAGTGTACTTGACATAAGATAAACTGCACACACTTAAATATGTGACTTCTTGCCTCCTTTGTTGTAGATTAATAGACTGTATATGCATGGGTCTGTGTCATTATATTGTTTAAAGTTTGTTTCTTGCCTAGCCAGTTTCTTGTGGCTCAGTTGGTTGAGTGTCACCCAAAATGTTGCTGGTTTGATTCCCAGTCATGGCACATAACTGGGTTGCAGGTTTGATCCCCCATAAGGGCATGTACAGAAGGCAATCAGTCGATGTTCCTCTCTCATTGATGTTTCTCTCTGTCATCAATGTTTCTCTCTCTCTTTCTAAGCATGTCCTCAGGTTAAGATTTTTAAAAAAAGGTTATTGTAGGCAAGTTAGCTTGGTTTTTCTATTTTATCCAATCTAGACAACCTTTGTCATTTGACTGCTTTATTAAGAACTTCTACAGTTGATTCTTGATATATGCAATAGTTACATTATGAAATTCCCACAATCACTGAATTAATGAATATCTAAGCATTGTTCCTTGGGAAAATACAGTTAGAATCCTAGAGCTTCTAGCCATAACTGCTTTGTCTGCTAATCAATTTATAAACTTGTTTTATGTCTTTCTTTTAAAGATACCTTAATTAATGTACATTCTTAAAAAAAAATATATATATATATTATTGATTTCAGAGAAGAGAGATGAGAGAGAGATAGAAACATCAATGATGAAAGAGAATCATTGATAAGCCGGCTCCTGCATGCACTTGAACTAGGGATCTACCACCGGGGCATGGGCCCTGATGGGAATCAAACTGTGACCTCCTGGTTCATAGATCGACACTCAACCACTCATCCATGATGGCTGCACAATGTATATTCTTGATTTACATTGAACTCGTGGCCATCAGTAATATAGTTCATGCCTGAATTAAGCTAAACTAACAAGCTCACAGCCTTCTTGTGCTTAGAAACATTATGCTTGGGGATGTTAAATAGTTAAATCACCAACAAAAAGCACAAAAAAAGAAAAAAATGTGGCACAAAATATACCACAAAAGAGCATTTGTTTATATAATGAGAGCTAAAACAAGAAGAAAGTGTGTGGCATTATTAACTCCATCTGAGAACTTGCATGTCCGGCACTTGAATTTTTCGCCGCTTTGTACAAATCCATGAATTACCAGGAAAATGCAGCAAGTATTGATTTGGAGATTACAAATAAACATTAGGGAGTAGGCAAATTTGAAAACACAGAATCCAAAAATAATGATAATCAATTGAACATTTAAGGTGATTATTGAAATGGTAAGATTTAAATCTAATCATTTTTTAAAATTTGTCTATTTATTTTTCTTTTTTTGCCTTCTTTTGTATCATCCAACTTTTAAAATTTAATATATCTTCTTAGCTTATTAGACAAAACTGCTGTTTTTATCTTCTGTTTACTATCATCTTATAATTTCTAGAATACAGCTTTAATATATAATAACCATATTCATGTGATATTCATGTGATACAACTTCACATATAGTAAATATTTACTTTTACTTCCCTCTACCCGGCCTTTGTATTACTATTGTCATGGATTTTACTTCTATATATATCAAATATGTTCAAAGTAAACTTTTGTTTTTGAATGCTTAAAGAATTGAAATAAAAAATAGTTTCTACTCGCATAATTACTATTTTCTATGTTCTTCATTCCTTTTTGTAGCACAGGTTTTTATCTACTACTATTTCCCTTCTTTAACTTTTTTTTAAAAAAATCCTTACCCAAGGATATTTTTCCATTGATTTTTAGAAAGAGTGGAAGAGAGAGGGAAAGACAGAGAGAAATATCAATGTGAGAGAAACACATCAATTGGCGGCCTCCTGCAAGAGCCCTGACCAGGGCCCAGGCTGGGTGGAGCCTGCAACTGAGGTGAGGTAATGTGCCCTTGACTGGAATCAAACCTGAGACTCTTTTTCCACAGGCTGATGCTCCATCTATTGAGCCAAACCAGTTAGGGCTATTGTTCTTTTTATTTTTGTGAGAGAGGAAGGGCGAGGGGAGAGGGAGAAACATCGATGTGAGAGAAACATGGATCAGTTGCCTCCCACACGCACCCCAACCTGCAACCTGAGCATGTGCCCCAACCGGGAATCAAACCTGGGACCTTTCGGCACTGGGGACGACATTCAACCAGCTGAGCCACACTGGCCAGGGCAAACTTTATTGTTCTTTAAAAGCTGTCCATATGTTATTCAAATTGTGTCACATTATTCCCGTTTGAAGCAGAATAAGGACTTAGTGTATTTTGGCCTTGAATGACCTTTTGTTTTTAAAATAATTCCTTTTCTTTAATTTGTTGTCCTGCTCTTTGCATTACAATGCCTTTCCACACTATTTTATTTCTGTGACTCTTGTGATAGGAACATAAACTTTCCTCTCTCTGGTGTATACTAACTATAAATCCTAAGATTTTTACTTATAGCGGCTGAGCATTAAAAGCACATATCAAATTTAATTTCAATACATTAAATATTGAAAATGCTGGGATGGTTGATGATACTCTGAACCAGCAAAACTTAGATGAATAATGAGCCATGAATAATAGAAAAACACAGGAGCCCCAATAAAGACTTCACCCTTCATTTTTCCAGCACTTGATCCGCCATCTTTGGAAGGTTTTCACTGCAATGAAAAATGGGAAAAAGGCAGAGAAATCTTTAATCTTAGGACTTACAACATTTTTTTGAGGAAGTGTCCTTCATTGATCCTGCTTAAGAAAGAAAATCATCTATGTACTTTCATTAGGTTGGAATATCCATGGGGACAGCAACTATATGTATCTTGACTGCCACTAATTCCAACACTTAGAACAGTGTTCAGAACAAATGCTCAAGAAAAATATGATGACTATCCTAGAAATAACAACATCAGTACAATCTTCAGAGATTTTTTAAAAACCAAAGCATCTGCATCTTCTCTAATTACTTTTATTTTCCTAAGAGGCCAAAAATAAGGTAAGAAGAGGAAGAGCAAGATCTTAGTATCACTTACAGCAGAGGTAACTGGCAGATGTAATATCCAGTATTGCTGTTTCCATTAATTATTGGAAAACCTAGATTCTAACTTTCATGAGCAAACAAATCATATGTGTTTTGGTTCTTCCTACATTTCAGGGCCTAGAACATGTGCAACAAATATATAATAGACACTCAACAGAAATGAAAAAGAAATTATCATTTAATATATGAAATGATTATCAATCATTCTGCCAAGTATCAGGAGAGAATATATATGTATATGAATATATATTTTATCATATGTGTGTTTGAAATAGAGATTGGTTTTCGTCCTACCCAACACTTGTTTCTTCTTAATTTCATTCATTTTCCTATCAATTCCTTGAAATATATTAAATTTAAATCCTGCCCTTTAAGGTATTGATTGAAAAAGTGACCTGGAAAAAGCCATTTAAATTTTTGATGCCTAGGTTAGTCACTCCTATTTTCCTCACTAGAATAGTGTGAGTATTAATATTTAAAATGTTCTGTGTGATATTTGGTGTGGCCAAGAAGCCAAGATGTCTTGGATAGTTGTTTAAATTCCAATGACAGTCACAGTGAAGAGAGAGAGAGAGGAAAAAAAGAATGTTACCCAATGGGAGAATTTAAGCAGAGAAAGCAGAGAAGTTACGTTAAAGTAGAAGAGATGAATTACTTGTGGTGCAAAGAATAGGGAGAATACCTCCATCTCTGCCACCTATCATCTATTTATTCATTCAACAAATACTTGAATGTCTACTGTGTGCCAGATACTTCTAGAGGTAATTCCTTTTTTTACATTATTGAACAAATGATTCCTGCTCTCATTATCTCTCTTACATTCTATCAATAATGGGGGCAAGTAGAAATGAAGATAGAAAGTGAACAATAGACTAAACAAACAAACAAACATTATAGGTAATATAGGCTTTGAGAAAAGGAAAACAGAATAAGGGAGTTTAAAGGATGATAAATGAGAGGGCTGCTAATTGCAGTTTTAAATAGGTGAGATTTGATAAAAGACTTGAAGGAGCTGGGAAATTAGCCATGCAGATGTCTGTGGAATGGTTTTCAAGGCTAAAGGGACAGCTGAAACAGAAGCCCAAGGCTGTAGTGCTTCCGGTGTGGACTGAACAGAGAGGGAGAGGGGTTGAGGAGAAAGAAAACAGGGAAAGCTGATTATGTGCAGACTCTTAGGCCAATGTATGAACGCTGGCTGTTACTCTTGGTCACATGGGGAGCCTCTCCAGGATTTTAAGCAGAGGAGTGAGCTGAGCTGATTTTGGCTTTGAAACAGCTCTGACTGCTGTGCTAATAGACTTGTTTGGTATGTGGGGCACATGTAATAGCAAAAACAACTTTTAGAAAACTTTTGCAATAAAATATACGAGAGAAAATGGTTTTGACCAGGATGGTAGCAGTGCAGGCAGAAAAAAAGAATGGTCAGATTTTAGATATATTTTGAAGGTAGATAAAGCACAATTTGTAAATAGATTGGATGGAGGACAAAAAACAAAATAAAATAAAACAAAAAAAACCCTCAAGGATGCCTCCAAAGTTTTTGGTCTAAGCATTTAAAAGGATGGATGCCCTTACCGGTTTGGCTCAGTGGATAGAGCGTCAGCCTGCAGACTCAAGGGCCCCAGGTTTGATTCCGGTCAAGGGCATGTACCTTGGTTTCGGGCACATCCCCAGTAGGGGGTGTGCAGGAGGCAGCTGATCGATGTTTCTCTCTCATCGGTGTTTCTAACTCTCTATCCCTCTCCCTCTCTGTAAAAAATCAATAAAATATTTTTTTAAAAAATAAAAGGATGGAGCTTCCATTAACCAAGATGAGCAACTCTTCAGATAAAGAGTGATTGAATCACTGTTACTATCTAAGTAGTCTGTGCATCTCTAGTTTTACCTCCCTTCAGTTCTTAATATTTCTAAAAACCTGACCACATCCTTAGCTAACTAAAAGATTACTTTGGATCTCCATTTATTTTAAGATAAAGTTTCTTAACCTGATTTCATTTAGCTTTTGCATATTTCTTCTCACGACTTTTTTTTCCCCCATGCTTCCCACCTCTATCACCACATGGACTTTTAGGGAGACGTACTTTCTTTTCATCTCTAAGACATTCAGCTTTCATTTCTCACTCATCTGCATATGCCATCTTAGGTGTTACTTCCTCAGAGAAGCAATTCCTGTGGAAAACCACCATCCATTCTCCAAATATATCCATATATTAATGTGTTGCCACTATTAGAACAGCTGCCACATTCTATCATAATCGCTTGTTTAATTCTTTTGTCATTCACTGTCAGCTTCGGAAGGATGCAAATCTGACTGACTTCTCTCTGTTCCAGTGAGATATTGCTGTGTAACAAACCACCCCAAAACATAGAGTGTAATACAGCAACGATCACTTATTGTGCTCACAAATATATAAAACTAGAGGCTTGGTGCATGATAATTGTGCACTGGAGTGGGGGTCCCTCAGCCGGGCCTGCGCTCTCTCCAGTCTGGAACCCCTCAAAGGATGTCCGATTGCTGGCTCGGGCCCTCTCCCCACCATCTGGCAGACATCCCCCCAGGGGTCCTTAGTGCTTCCACGGAGGCAGGAGAGGCCCACCATCACGCCCACCATCACCACCACCACCACCACCACCACCACCACCACCACCACCGCTGCGCTCGGCAGCTGTGAGCCCGGCTTCTGGCTGAGCAGCACTCCACCTGTGGGAGTGCACAGACTGCCAGGGGGCAACTCCCACGTTGACGTCTGCCCCCTGGTGGTCAGTGCATGTCATAGCGATCAGTTATTCCACTGTTCAGTCGATTTGCATATTAGGGTTTTATAATATAGGATAGGCAGTCTCTGTGGGGAAAATTTATTTCTACTTCATGTGGTGTCAGCAAATATCTACTTTAATTTGATTCATACATGTGACTAGCAAGTTGGTGCTGACTGTAAATTCCTCTCCATGTGGGTCTCTTCATGAGGTTATTGATTCTAAGAACAAGCTTTTCAAGAGTTTCAGGACGAAACTGTGCCACCTTATATGACCTAACCTTAGACGTCCTTTAACCCCACTTTCATCATAGTCACAACCTTGCCCAGACCCAAAGGGAGGAAACATAGACCCCCAAAATCTCTATGGCAAAAACAGCAAAGTCACATTTTAAGAAGATTATGTAGAATGAGAACTATTATGCAGTCATATTTGGAATATACAATCTGCCATTGTCACTGTTGTGTCTTTGTGTTTGCCACACAGCAAACTCTCTGGCATATAATAGAGGCTCAATAAATACCTTTGGAATAATTAAAATGTCTTTATCAATAGTTTTCTTGTCCATCCACTATAATGAACTCCCCTTCATTATGGATAGATCCATATGTTCTTTATATTTTTTTTCCTGAAAAGTATTCTACTCACAGGGAGTTGTTCTGTATAACTAATCCTGTGCGTCACCTGGATAGAACCTTCATTTCTTGCATTGGAGCCATTTAATCTATAAAATGTTTACAAGGAAAAGAGTTTCCAATATTTCTCAGTTTTTCCTTATTAGGATATTACCACTTTTCTTTGGAAAATGTTGCATAAAACAGAAACTATTATTGTGCTAAGCAGTATAATTTTATGGAAACCAATTGGCTATCTTTTTGCATTTGGCCTTCCTATAAAATTCTGGACTAGACATTAAATTTTAGCTATTACGGTAACAAAAGTAACACATATATTGATTTGAGAAGTGCTTTTCTTCCTGTGAAGCCCAAAATCTTTACTTAATTTTTTTTCAAGTAATAATTTAAGAGCATTCTTTGCCATTTCTGGAATAGTAGCTATTATAATTAAACAGGAGTTATATTAACAAGATCTCCAGAAAGTATTGTTTCAAATGTGTGATAATTTCCCCCCTATTTCTACATCTACACATATAAGTAGGTTCTGAACATATCATAAGAGGATAAAAAAAATCACTACTATCATTTCCTAAAGCTTTGGAAGATGGGCAATGACATTTACTGAGTGCAGTGGAATCCATACTACATGATTTACAAATATGCAAACCTCTGAGTCTCAGAGAGGTTGTAACTGGCTCACTGTTTATCTGATGCTGTAGACGGTCTGTGTTTTTTTTTTATTATAAAGAAGTTATTTTTCCCCAAAAAACCATACTAAAACATTCTTAATAATTCTATTTAGAGTTGCTTATTTTAACAGAGGAACTGGTAATATGATACAAATTTTCCTGGTAATAATTTGTTAAGTGACTTTAGATCTAAAACTTTAATATTTGCTAGGAAGATTTCTCAACTTCCCAACAAAGATGATCCTATTTTATCAATATTTTCATAATACCCTTGTGCCTCTTAATAGCATACATTTTCACTTAATATAATAAATACTTTTTAAATCTATCTTCTAAGTCAGCAGTTCTCAACTTGTGGGTCACGGCCCCTTTGGCGGTCGAATGACCCTTTCACAGGGGTCGCCTAAGGCCATCCTGAATATCAGATATTTACATTACGATTCATAACAGTAGCAACATTACAGTTATGAAGTAGCAATGAAAATATTTTATGGTTGGGTCACAACATGAGGAACTGTATTTAAAGGGCCAAAAGGTTGAGAACCACTGTTCTAAGTCAAGCTAAAAGTTAAGATAAAAAGAAGGAACTAGACCCTTTTAAAATACACATATATATTTTTTTATTGATTTCAGAGAAGAAGGGAGAGGGAGAGAGAGATAGAAACATCAGTGATGAGACAGAATCATCCATTGGCCACCTTCTGCACACCCCACACTGGGGATCGAGCCCGCATCCTGGGCGTGTACCCTTGACCAGAATCAACCCTGGAACACCTCCGTCTGCACATTCTATCCACTGAGCCAAACTGGCTAGGGCTAGACCTTTTTCATAGCTCTTTCTATAACTCTTAACACAATGCCAGGCATGTAATGCTTCCATACCTCAGTTGAAGTCACATACTTATCTTCTTGCACTGCCAGAACTCATACTTTGATTCACTGTTCGTTAGCTCAGATTTCTCTAGAATTCAAGTTTGTACTTGTCCTTCCAATCTTTTAAGATGGAGTCCTCCTACCTGCTAACTCTAGACCCTTTGTGCTTCTATCTTTGCAGCCATGTTTTCCAGTAGGATTTCAGTCTCAGATCTTCTTCATCATACTTTCTATCCTTTTCTCAACCATTGTTCTAACCATCAACATTGGTCTGTACCTTCTCTTACTGTCTAATCTTTAGAATTTCTATGATGGTTTGTCCATCCGGGCAGGCCCACCTTCTCTGCCCCTGCAACCTTGGATGAGGATCACTCTTTATTTCTTCCAGCTGCTTTTTTTTTGAAACCCACTAGATTATAATATCTTATTTTTTTATGTAAGAAAAGCAAACAGAAAACAGCACTAACAACTCCCATGTGACTTTAAATCTTATAGGACTGCACTTGATCAATAAGTGCATTGAAAAAATGCTTTTCCGAGTTTGCAAAAGCTTCCATAGCCGTCATTTTAGAATCCAAAAGAACAGCTTTAAAAAGTTGAAAATACAAAGCGAAAATAATTTGCGGTTACTCTTCATTTGGCAAAAGTCCTTATGAGGTGATTGCCATTTGCCACTCTGTCTCAGCAAAAGTCACGCATTTTTTATTGCTTCACCCGGGATCACTGTGGTACTAATGCTCAGGCCCATTGTCTCTGGAGCAAATATGAACAACCATCTTTGGTGAGACTAAACCACTGCTTGCCAAGATGCCAACGTGCTGAGTTAGGCAGTCATCGCAATGCTAAAAGCTGCCCTTTTGTTCTGCCCTGGAGCCAAGTGCTCCGGAGCATTTTTTTTTTGTAGTTCATTATTATTATTATTTTTAATTTTATTTTATTGCTTTAAGTATTACAAAGAGTAGTACATATGTCTCTTTTTCCCCCCATTGACCTTCCCTT
>NW_006287459.1:29871-38845 GCF_000327345.1 Myotis davidii | reverse complement strand
GGTTATGCTTATATGCATGCATACAAGTCCTTCGGTTGATCTCTTACCTCTGCCCCCCTCCCCCCAACCCTCCCCAGCCTTCTTAAGGCCACTGCCAATTTGATCAGCCGAGGCTAAGAACGATGAGCCAAACGCAGCCGGGCCAGCTTCTGCGCTGGAAGAACCTGCCCCAAGGCCACGAAACTCCGGGAGGACGATAGGGACATGCAAAATGCTGAAGAGAGAAAACAGGCTGCCAGTCAGGAGACAGTCTGCTTATATTCTAAAGCATTCAGAGAAGGCTCTGTAGCAGACACTATCCCGTCCAAAACCCTACCCTAGCATGAGTGGATCCCTTTATCTGTCTGACGTCTCTCTCCTTCTTGGACACCTTCCTCTAGCCTCACGGGACTCCTCTGGTTCCCTAGACATTTCCTGCCTTAGGAGACCTGCAGGGGTGCTTCTGCTCTTACTTCCCTCAGGCCTCAGCTCAAACACGACCAGAGAGGTCTGCTTTGGCTCCTGATCAAATAACCTTGTATCCCTTCTCACTCTCATCCTCTTCACCACGCTTTATTTTTTTATAAACAGTTTGGTATATTACATATGCATGTATTTGTTTATAGTCTATCCCTTACCGTAAGGATTTAAGGTCTACAAGAGCAGAAATTTGTATTTCATTGAATGCAACGTTCTCAGACTATAGAACAGTGGCTGGCTTGCATTAGGTACTCATTACATGTTTGTTGAATGGATGAATTTTAAATGTGTTGCCTCACTGCATAATGCATCCCACTTTGTTGTTACAAACTTCCTCTGAAGTCTGTTAACCATGCAAATATGTGTATGCATGTTTTGGAGGACAAATCAAGGAAAAGAGGTGATTTCCTCCTTTCGACTGATAGAAAGCAGAGAGAAATGAATGGGACATGAATTGGTTTAAGATTTCTATTAATATTGGAATGTTTAGTTTACTTATATAAGCTCCCCACCAAACTCACAGAAATCATTGAAGGTCGGGATACAGGGTAAGGAACTCAGTCCGATTTTATTTAAACTAAAAGATAAGGTGACCTCAGTTGAAATCCTCATTACAATGAATGATGCTGGCTGTTCTGTATTATTTGATCCAAAACAAATATATATTATTTGACCCAAAGCAAATAATGTATATATATGTATATATGTATGCGTGTATGTATGTATATGTGTGTGTGTGTGTATGTATATATATAGTGGGGTCCAAGGGAGGAGGGAATCAATTAGTGGACAGGAAGTCCCACTATGATCATTCTGCTGCTTCATTGCTGGGCTTGTCTACTTGTGTGTTTTATTACACTTACAAACCCAAGAAAGTATGAAATGTCAAAGACCACTGCCTATTAATTTCAGTGATGCATTGCTCCTTCTGTCATTCTGTGAAAACTGTCCTTCCTCTGCCTCTCCAGCTGTGATGTGACCTTCTTACAGATGCAGACTCTGCAAAGGGATGAGCCCACTGGCAGCATGTTCTCTTGCTTTGGTGACACATGGAACATCCTTGACCCAAGCTCTTTAGGGATGAAAACGCATATCAAGTGAGAATGTTTGAGAAGTTAAGCTTACTCCCAAAAGCTACATTTTAAATTTCTGATAATAATTTGTGAGCAATTACGGAGTCATCTGAGGCTTTATAAAATCAAACTACTTGGGCTTCATGTGTTTTGCTCTGGAAGGAGACATAATTTTATAGTTTTTTTCCAAGTTAGTATTTTCTAGCCTCTGAGAGGCTTTGTTCATTAATGAAAATAAAATCTCAAAATGATCCTTATGACGAGGTATGAAATGTTACATTTCTGTCTTGATCACCATCAACCCTTAGAGCTTTTTAGTCATCATATTCAAAAAACTATGATAAACAATTTAAAATAAATAAAAACTTTACAAATTCAGGGAGATTTTCTAAATTGCTGGAACTTTAATAATAGTGGTCAAAAACTGGAGAACTTGAACTATCACAGGAAATAGCATCTATGAAAAAGGTAGAGTCCAAGGCTATAAGTCTATTGATATATTCACAAGGAGGTTTATTATAAGCCTTTACTCAATAGTACTTTGAGGACAATCAGAAGACACTAATACTTTAAGACCTGTGGATCTTGATATTTATCAAGGCAAAAGCAAGTCAAATCTCTAAAACATGATATTAAGTCAGCATCAACCATTTGTAGTTCAAACCGTAGATGTCAATAAGCATTTTTCTCATTTAGAATTTGAAGTCAGCTACAGTGAGTGATTTTTTCCTGCTTCTGCAGAACCAGAATTTATTTAGAGGCAAGTGCTTCATGTATCTTTTTAATCTAAAAGCATATATAGAATTTCCATGTAAGTTTAACCTGTAGAAGTAGAGTTAAACAATGGGATGCTCTCACTGGTCATTTTCATGACCGAGTGAACTAGTGGAATCTTTAAAAAGAACTTAGAGTCAAGTCAATTCACTGAACACTCCATCTATAAAATATAATTTCTTGATTTATACTCATATGGCTGGAGAACATCTTCCTTGGCAGGTCACAGTTTAGAGCTTTGTTTTTCTAAGCAAAGATTAGGATTAGTTACATCTTCATAAAAAACAGCATGGAAAAATTGGCCGTGAGGCCTTCTAGATGGTACATCAGGCAGGAGTGCAAGGGGCCCTGGAAATACACTGACGTTAGGTCACTAGGTAAGAAGAGACATGAGCAGAGATTCAACATTCCCATGAAGCTACTCTGACCCCAGGTGTAGCAAGATTAGCAATCAATGACCTCCTCAGTTGCTCACATTTTTTCTCCCCTCCCCTACCTTTCTCCTTACCTTCTCCTCCCAATCCAGGAGTCTTTTAATAATCTTTAATAAAACCTTCAGAACTTCAATGACCTGAATAAATTGAGAGAGAATCTTTAATTAAAACAATCACTGGTTGATTTAGCATTCGTTCCTGAACTTGCTTCTTTTTAAAAACATAAGTGAAATTTTGCCAAAGGGCAAACTATCCCATTTCTGCATACCACTACTGGCTTTTTGACAAGCTATTCCACTCATACTTATTGACTCTGGAAAAAGACCGGACAGAAGAAGAGAAGGAGATAAAGAAAATATTAAATTTAGACAGAGACTTGGGAGGTGTGTGGGGGGGTGGGGGTAGGGAGGGTACAAGAACTAAAAACTACCATTGAGACCTTTAGATCATTTACATGAAAATGTCTTGAAACTATTCATGGGACACAAATGTCAAGAATCATAATTGAGCATATTTGGTTTTCCTTGTCATCTTTTTGTATGCAGTCTACTATTATTTAATGAAAGAATCTCAAGACAATAACCCCATTTTACCGCAATAAAATTATGTGCCTACTATGAGACGAGCGACACCTTACCACGTGGGCCCTGGTATTGGTTGTCACCACGGCTAGATAACCCAGCTTTATTTTATGAGTCATTTTAGACAAAGGAAATTGACAGGGTGACTTCAGAAAGAGGAAGAAAGAAATACACCACCAACAAAAACAAACAGAACTACACATTGAAGTCCCTTGAGTATTGATTGTGGAGTTATTTATGCCATGATAAATTGTTCCTGGGAAGCCAAAGTGACATCTGAAAGCAACATGAACCTATATGGTGGTCCCTTCTGAGGCCCTCCCTGTTCTGCCTGTAGCTTCCCTGGGAGGGAAGGCCTGTTTACCAGGAACTGATGCCTCTTTAGATCTATTGTTAAGACAGCTTCCAGCTTGGGACCTGTCTGGGCACTGATTTATCACTTTGAAGTGTTCACAAGTTTCTTTTTTATTTTTTTTGTCTTTAGAGGCAAGTGCTTCATGTATCTTTTTAATCTAAAAGCATATATAGAATTTCCATATAAGTTTAACCTGTAGAAGTAGAGTTAAACAATGGGATGCTCTCACTGGTCATTTTCATGACTGAGTGAACTAGTGGAATCTTTAAAAAGAACTTAGAGTCAAGTCAATTCACTGAACACTTCATATGTAAAATATAATTTCTTGATTTATGACTCATGTGGCTGGAGAACATCTTCCTAAATCGATCTAGCATGATTTTAGCAGGTAATTCCCATGTTTCTTCTAGGGTAGCCTGGCTAGTAGACTTTTAAGACAGGCCTGTTCTCCTTTTTACAGATGGGTGGAATATATTTTCCAATCCTGTGCTTAATCTCAGAGTTTGCTGAGAAGTATGAGGGTTTAGCTGTCCCACTAACTAAAGCCATACAACACTCATAAGGAATTAAAAAGTACAGTGAGCAGTTTCCACCTCCATCTCCCATTTTGGGGTCTAAATTGAATTCCTACTCATCTGAGGAGAAATAATTTTTTTCTCATGTTGTCCCTTATTTCAGAGTGTGTTTTTTTTATTCCTAAAGGCAAAATTTATGAAATTCTTAGGGAGAAAATAATTAGTGTATGTTCATTCCTAAACTCCTCTAACTATCTTATCAAACAATAAATATTCTCCAAACACTGCCATGAAAATGATTAAACATGATCACTTTCACTATATGTTTTTCCAAAAGAAATATATGAGGTTTTTTTTTCACTGTCTAAATTGCAGGATTGCAAAGAGATAAGATAAAATATCTGTGGGTTCTAGATATCACACACTGTTTAGCATAGATAACTCTGAGAAAAGAAACAGGCTATGAGAACCTCTAGTTATTTTAGTCTCCTTCTGTTTCAGGCTGTAAAGAGGATATAGCCAGGATTTTTGCTAAGACTTATTGCACCCTTATAATGTGAGAGAGTGTTGCTAGGTGCTAGATATCAGTATGTAGGAGGAAGGAGATACGGGGTGATAGAAAAAGACATCATAATGGAAGGGACATGGATTTTGTGCTCACACTCTCCCACTTTTTGCAGGTGGCCTTAGGGCCCCAATTCCTTTCTTTATAAAATTGGCAAAATAAATGTTGTAAGAGGAATTGTTCCGTAGGTCATAAATTATTTATGTAAAGCACTGTCATATTTAGTAAATTGTTACCATCATTATAGTAATGGTTCTTGAACTCCCCTTACTATTCACTAAGGCAGCGGTTCTCAACCTGTGAATTGTGACCCCTTAGAGTACATCCTGCATATCAGATATTTACATTAAAATTCATAACAGTAGCAAAATTACAGTTATGAAGTAGCAACGAAAATAATTATATGGTTGGGGGTCACCACAACATGAGGAACTGTACTGAAGGGTAGAGGCATTAGGAAGGTTGAGAACCACTGAAGAGAAGGAGATGATAAATACAAAACAAACAAACAAATAAAAAAAACCTGACTTTTTCAAGGTACTATATGTTAAATTCCCATGAGTGGCAGAAATACTTGCTTCTTCTTAAGTAGGAAGAAGCCACTGGGGTTTATTAGTTGGGAAGTCTTTGAAAAGTGTGGGGGGTTTGACTTTAGATCATCACCAGTGGAAAGTGAGACTGGAGAAAAAGTTATGGGAGTTAAATACATGAAGATCTGAGCAGGAAATAGAGCATAGCAACAGGTATGGGTTTAAAAGGGCACAAAAATCAGCAAATACATTTCTAAGAGTTTTCCTCCAACTCCAATTTAAACTTGAAGAGCATTATTTTGTAGGATTAAGTCAGTGTTTACTGAATTCTTACTGTATGCCTAGCTAGAGCGGTGCATAATGATGACATGGTCCCAAATACCTCATCCCATACAGAAAGACAAAATAATAAACGCACAATGAACAAGATAACAAAAACACAAGGTCTGAAACACTTGCTGCTCAAGAATTGGTCCACAGATCAGCTGTATCAGCACCATCTAGAACCTTGCTGGCAAGGCTGAATCTTGGGTTTCACTTCAGATCTACTTAATCTGAATATGCATTTTTTAAAGATGCCCAGGTGATTTATATGGATATTAAATTTGAGAAACAAAGAAAAATTAACTTTTGAATTAGGCCAAATGGAGGTCTTTGGCTGGATTGCTACACGCTATTTCAGTGGGGTGGAAGCCAGAGGAGACAATAGGCTGAGGAATGGCTGGGCTGTAAGGTGTGAACACAGCATGAGGGTTTAACTTACACAATTTTGATTTGAAATGGGATAGGAACAGAGGATAGAGGCAGTAGATAAAAGGGAATACAGGGTCAAGAGAGGCATTGAGAGACATCATTTAAGATGAAAGATTTATATTTGTGTGCATAAAGGTTACATTTAGGTGAGAGAGAGAGAATGATGATGAGAATATAGAGAATATCTGAGGAGCAAGACCCTTGAGAATGTAGGACAAGCCAGGAAGCAACAGGGCAAAATTAGTTTGTGCTGGGAGAAGTGACACTTTCTATACTGGAGCAAAGGAGATGGTAGAAAGGACAGATGCCCTATAGATTTAGTGATGGGAATATGAGCAGCTTATTGTCTTTTGTCAAAGGAGCATAAGGCATGAATATCAGCTGTAAACAAGGGGGAAGAAAAGAGGGAGATTTGAAAAGTGAGAAGTTAATGAATTAATCTCTGCAGAAGAACAATCTGAAGAGAAAACAATGGTAGGATTACCAGACAGTGTAACCAGATAGTTTCCACACCTATATAAATTTAACAACCCAAATATATAGTGAAGTCTTCCCAGTTACATGATTCTTTTTTCTTTCTAGCTGTGCTCGCTTTATGAGCATAGGCGTAGAGAAAGCATATGGTTGGGTTCATGTAAGGTTGGGGTTAATAATCAGAAGTTATCATTTAACACTGCAATGTGTCTAAATCAAATTTTGGCAACTGTTTCTGTCAATAGGAGTTAGAGGTTAGATGCAGATATTTAGCTCAAATTATAATAACATGCTACCTATAAATCACTTCCACTGAGCTCAGCTTCTGCATGTATTTCCTGCAAACTTCATAGCAATGCTATGGCTTAGGCATGATTAGCCCCACGTTACTGATGAAAATTGAATACAAAGAGCACTCAGTAAACCTTGAATTATAATACAAGACTAAAATTAAGGACTACTCAAGTCCCACCATCAAAGTCATCTACACTAATAAAAGAAAAAGATGCAAATTGATGTACCTTCACGACATCCACCAGCCAATCAGGAATGAGTATGCAAATTAACCCAATAAAGATGGTGGGTTAATTTGCATATGCAGGCACTGAGTGGCCATGGGCAGGACAGGATGGTCATCCAGCTAGGATGGTCGTCGCCATGGCAATGACGCAGGTGTTCTGTACCACCCCAACCACTCTGGGCCTCTGGGCAGCATGGGAAGGCAGAAAGGCGGCTCTGGCCAGAGTGAAGGCGGTGCTGACAGCCAGGGGAAGGAAGGCCCATTCTTTCACAAATCTTCATGCATCAGGCCTCTAGTGTTATAATAATGAAAAATTTTTTTAAAGAAAAAATGAGATTGGGGTTTCCTAACATGTTTTCTTTTTTTTTTCTTTATCTTTTTGTTTTACAGCAAAACCGATTGGTTTTCATTGGACTATTTTCTTTTTTGTCAGTGGCATTATGGAATTGAGTGAAAATGGTGTGTTTTCTCTTTTTAGTTACATATAATCAGCAAATGCATATGCACTCGTGAAGACCTTGCCTCTTATATTTCCTTATTACTGTGTAAAAAGTCTCAGAGGAAGGTTTAAGCTAAGCACCATGCACAGAATAGGGTGGGGTAGTCCTTACAAGTCTTTGAGTCTAAATCCTACAAAGGATTTATCTTAACTTGATACTTGTTTTCTCATAAAATATGAGGGAGATGGCATTTAATTTTACTGGTTTAAATCGCAAAAATGTTAAACAATAAAATTTCAAGTTAAATATCAGACCAAAAAATATCAAATAACAAACACAAATGTATGGAGGCCTGGAAGGAACCATAAAGGAATAAAGAGGGTCAGGCAGATGATCATGGAGGAAAGCACAGAGCCTGCCGGAACCGGGCAGCTGCTCGGTTTAATCCAGTTGGTGCCATGCAGCGATCCAGCGCAATCTTCTAAAAAGGCTCCTATTATCAGACAGAACAGAGCCTAAAATTAGTGAACTATAAACATTTTTAAACATTTATTGGCAAAACCAAACATACCAGCCAGCATAGTGTTAAAGATAACATTAAAAAACTTAACAGCAAAAATTAATTTGAACAGGTCAGTACCAGGCTGGAAGTGGTTAGGAAAGTTCCTCCAACCAGAGCTGGGGAAGGACATATAGAGAAAAATGCAGGAGAAAAGCCAGGAAATTATGTGATTGTAGCTAAAGCCCAGTTGGCTATTTGTGATTGATTGTCCTTCGCCTTTTGATTTTGTAACTTTGAGGCATTGACAGACTTGGATTTTGGTTTATTTCTGTAGGCCGCCAAGGCATTAGAGCCTGAGACCTCAGGCTAAATGGTCTCCTTGGTTAATTAATTTAACAGTGGTTAGTCTCATGAGCCTCCAGTTTGCCCCTTCTGACAGAGACAGAGATCCTTTTGAATCTCTGACAAAGATCACAGATAACCAATTACCAATATTAAGAAGCCAAGCACCGCTTAAAAACTTTTCAAAAATGGCTCATTTGAGAACAATAATCTACTAGATATTTATTGTAATTAGATATCTCTTCATTTGTTTATTAATTTATAGAAGTTACCTGAGAGAAGGAACCACCTTTCACCGAATATAAGAGAATTAAAAAAAAAATGCTTTCTTTGTACAAGTCATGAGCTTCTTTTTAACGAATGCGTAGGCAGAAAAGCTCCCTTATGAAAGAAAGTAGGGAATATCTATTCCGCAGTGGTCTCATTTATGCACCAAGGAGTTCTCAAACCTAATCAGTTTATCATAATGAACTTCCCAAGGGTAGTCAACAAGAGCATTATAAGCACAGCAGGGAAGTTTTTCAACAGTAATAATATTATGCCTCTTTCTGCATAAAGAATAATTTTAGCAGCTTTGTGTTTCAGATAAGTTAAGCTCATAAATACACAAAAGCCACAGTGACAAAAATTGCAGCTACTAGCTAAGATCCACATGTG
>NW_006287459.1:28379-29791 GCF_000327345.1 Myotis davidii | reverse complement strand
GGACATTGGGAAATTTGCCTCGCCCTGGAGTTGTTCTCAATGAAATATGTACCAGGATGACAACTCCAGCTCATTGTACCATGAAACAATACCTTCTTAGGCTCAGCAGCTGATAGCCACACAAAACTTGTAGCCCCAACTAAAGTTTCCAAGTATACGTAGGGGTTGGCAAAAGTAGGTTTACAGTTGTAAACACATGAAACACAGAGTTTATTCTTATATTATTTATTTATTTATTTATTTATTTATTTATTATTACTGCTTCAATTTTATCAATTGTTATTGGCCTATTCAGGTATTCTGATTCTTCCTGATTGAATATTGGAATATTATTCTTTTCTAGGAATTTGTCCATTTCCTCTACATTGTCCAGCTTGTTGGCCTATAGTTGCTCATAGTATTTTCTCACAATCCTTCGTATGTTTGTGGTGTCAGTTGCTACGTCACTGCTTCCTATTTGACTTTATTTATTTGGGTCCTCTTTCTTTCTTGAGTCTGGGTAAAGGTTCCATCAATCTTATTTATTTTTGCAAAGAACCAACTCTTGGTAGCTCATAAATACACAAAAGCCACAGTGACAAAAATTGCAGCTACTAGCTAAGATCCACATGTGATGATTTCTGATTTCGTCACAGGGGCACTGAAAATGTGAATAAGGTTCTGATCTAAGTGAATTTCTTGCTATTCCTTAAATGTGCCTCAGGCTTCTGTGACTCCACATTGGACATCAGATGTCTTTCTCTTTCACCTGACCCAAGTACTCCTGTCAAAATACTTTCCGCCTGCCAAGCCCAGGATCAAATAGCTTCCTCCCACTGCAATGTTTGTCACTGTGGCTTTTGTGTATTTATGAGCTTAACTGAGAGAGAATTATTGATTGGCTGCCTCCTGCATATCCCCTACTGGGGATTGAGCCCACAACCCCAGGCATGTGCCCTTGACTAGAATCGAACCTGGGACCCTTCAGTCCGCAGTTTGATTATCCACTGAGCCAAACCCGTTAGGGCTTTAGTCATACAAACACATTTCTATTTAGACATTTCAGGGCCCCAAACTTACAACATCACTATAGGAAATTCCAGCTACATTTTATATTCACCTCTTTGTTGTGAGTCCTGGGAGGGTTTCTTGTTTGTTGATTTGTTTTCTTAATAAAATACATGTTTATTTTTTATTTTTTCATCTTCACCCGAGGATATGTTTATTGATTTTGAGAGAGAGAGGAGCATCGATGTGAGAAACATCAATTGGTTGCCTTCTGTAAGTGCCCCGGCTGGGAATCGAACCCATAACCCTTTGATGTACAGGACCATGCTCCGACAAACTGAGCCACCTGGCCAGGGCAAATACATGTTTATCCTCAAGAATTTGAAAACTGTTAAAAGGTAGAAGCAGAAAGAATTCAGATTACT
>NW_006287459.1:17137-28140 GCF_000327345.1 Myotis davidii | reverse complement strand
ATCTCTTTATTATTTCCTTCCTTCTACTTACTCTGGGCTTTTCTTATTTTCTCTTTTTTAATTCTTTAATTGTAGGGTTAAATGTTATTATTTTTCGTTTGTTTTTTTGAGGTAGACCTGTAGTGCTATGAACTTCCCTCGCAGGACTGCTTTTGCTGTGTCCCAGAGATTTAGGGTTGTTGTATGTTCATTTTCATTTGTTTCCAGAAAGTTTTTGTTCCTTCTACTTACTCTGGGCTTTTCTTATTTTCTCTTTTTTAATTCTTTAATTGTAGGGTTAAATGTTATTATTTTTCGTTTGTTTTTTTGAGGTAGACCTGTAGTGCTATGAACTTCCCTCGCAGGACTGCTTTTGCTGTGTCCCAGAGATTTAGGGTTGTTGTATGTTCATTTTCATTTGTTTCCAGAAAGTTTTTGATTTCTTTCTTGATGTCATTGGTAACCCATTCATTGTTTAGTAACAAGCTATTCAGCCAGCATGTGTTTGAATGTTTTTGTGTTTTTACTGTAGTTGATTTCTAATTTTATCCCATTGCTATCTGAGAACATGCTTGATCTTATTTCAAACTCCTTGAACTTGTAAAGACTTCTTTTGTGTCCTAACATATGGTCTCTCTTTGAGGATGATCCATGTACACTTGAAAAGGATGTCTATTCTGCAACTTTGGGATGAAATATTCTGTAAATGTCAATTAAATCCATCTGATCCAGTGTCTCATTTAGAGTCACTGTTTCCTGGTTAATTTTTTGTCTGGAAGATCTACCCATTGAAGTCAGCACGGTGTTAAAGTCCCCTACTATGACTGTATTACTGTTGATCTCTCCCTTAAAGTCCTCCAGAAGTTTTTTATATATTTATACGCGTCTATATTGGGTGCATATATGTTTATATCAGGATTATATCATCTTGTTGGATCAATGCATTATGCAGTGACCTTTATTGTCTCTGTGATGGCCTTCATTTTGAAGTCTATTTTGTTAAATATACCCTAACTTTTTTTCATTTCCATTTGCATGCAAAAAATTTTTCCAACCCTTCACTCTCATCCTGTGTGAGTCTTTTGTTCTGAGGTGGGTCTCCTATAGACAGCATATATTGGCAGTACTTTATTTAGAGATCTAGATGAGCTTTAAGAACTGAAAAAAAAAGCAACAATTTTCAAGCCTTTCAAACAGCATCATCAACTTACATAGTAAATTCATGTTTTCATAATGCTGTTTATGTCTATTTTGAATAAACTGAAAGCAGTTTTAAAAAATTAGTGACTAATCCCTGCTAGTATGGCTCAGTGGTTGACTGGTGACCCATGAACCAGGAAGTCGTAGTTCTATTCCTGGTCATGTCACATTCCCAGGTTTTGGGCTCCAGCTCTAGCAGGGGGCATGCAGATGCAGGAGACAACCGATCAATTATTCTCTCTCATCATTGATGATTCTCTCTCTCTCTCCCCCTCTCCCTTCCTCTCTGAAATCAATAAAAAAAATTAGTGAATCAACCATAATTAGTAAAAGGACTACTGTCATCTGTTTTCTCCATTTTGCTATTACTGCCCTTTTCTACCAGAGCAATAATAAAAGTTACAATCCTTAATCATTTATTATTAGCAAAGATTTTTGCTAAGCAATTTTTGTACATGATTATTTTGCATGTGAGAAATTTGAGACTTGCATGAAGTAACTTCCTAAGGTTACAAGCTACTAAACAGCAGCAAAATGGGGATTTGTACTGGTCAGATTCCCAACCTGAACCTCTAATCATTTTGCTGTGAGCATCATAGCAGCGTCTCCACCGCTCTGTCAATGTTCTGGCTCTACTTCTAGGCTTCCCTAGGGTTCTTATAGAGTAAGAGCCAATACAGGTGGAGCAGATTGGGTCCCCTTTGTAGTAAAAGCCATAGTAGGAATCAGGCAATCAAAGGCACTGGTTGATTTATGGAGCACAAGAGATTTGGTGGCAGTTCCAAATAAGAAACCGGATTCCCTGTGTTTTGTGGCCACGCGGGCCTGTTTTCCAGATTTCTTTGAGCACTTTGAGGTAAGCCCTATAGCTGTATTCTTAATTTTTCTGTAATTTAACAATTTCAGTAGGTCAGCTAAAAGTTTCTTTTTTCCCTGTTACTCATCTTCCTCCCCACCCTCAAAACAGAGAAGAGAGTGAATTGTAATAGCTAAGAATTTAAATTATTTTAATCCAAAAGTTTTTTGTTTTCCCTGCCTGAACCATTATCATTTAACCTATTCTTATTTTACCTTAATGCCTTTTCTCTCTGTGTTTTTTCTTTCTGTTTGATTGAAGCCAGAATTATGAGTATTTACATCCCTAGCTATGAATAGTTAGAATTGTTTCACAAAATTCTTTTTGGATCAAGTTTCTAGTTTCTAATTTCCAACAATAGGATTCAAAGCAACAGCAGGCCTTCCTCAATTCCAATAAATATAAAAGGCATTAAGAATAGAAAATTGAATATTCACAGCCATGAACGACACTTGAATTAAAAATGCCTTAAGACTTGGATTTTTATGTAGATCTCATAAAAGCTCTGGATGTAATTGTGACAAAAATCCATTTATTCATGCACACTACTGTGGACAACATTCTGCTGGATATTAATACACTGAGTCTTACCACAGATCCTTTACCAGAAAACTCTGAGGTTAATAATTCCTGGTTTAGAGCCTCTTCTTCCTGAGCCGGCATCAAACCCTACTATAAAGAATTCCATGACAAATCATTTCAGAAGCATAACCTAATAGAAAATTTAGCAGGTAAATCCAGTTTTAATGCCTGCCAAATTCCTTACCTGGAAAATCATACTTCATAAGATCCTTGTGAGGATTGTATGAGAAAAAGAATATAATATTGCATAGAGCAGTGCCAAACACTTGATAGGTACTTTGTAAATTTTAATCATCAATAACATTATCCTCTTCTCTATCTTTTCCTCTTGTTACTCCTTCATTACTTCCCTGAGGAAGTTTCTTTGAAGACCACCACATTTGTGCTCAGTCTTTTAGGGTATTTTGGAAATATACGTTTTACAAACATACTAACATTATTTTGTTGGAGGGGCTATTGAACATTAGTCACCACTACAAAGTAGGAGGGTTATTTAAGGATATGGCCTCAATTGAAAAGGTGCTATGTCTAAATATACATAAGGAAAAGTGAAAAAGGGAGGAATTATGGATGACAGTGCTAGAAAATGCTGCACCACTGGAGAAAAGGTTATTTTCCATAATGTTTTCCTTTGAATTACCTTATTTTCTCAGATACTTGTTAGATGAAATTCAGACTCAGCCTTATATTCATTTCCATTTACATGTTTTATGAGAGTTTAGTAATAATAGGAAATCTTTTTTCCCATGCAAAGTAGCAAAGTATTAGATGTGCAAAAAGAAAGTAATATAAATTAAAAATTAAAACCTCAAATTCAATTTATGCTCTTAAAAACCATGACTTCTCAGGTTCAGTCATCAGCATTGCTGCCTGGGCTTGGTTATGGAATAGATGAGTCTTCATGTTGACCCAGCGTGAGATAAATCATAAACTGAAATGAGCCCAACCTCAAAGTAAGTACTGTCTATGAAACATGTACTTGTTTACTGTGATGTACCGTTATGCACAGAGACCAAGAGGTGGAACGCTTTAGAATGTTATCATCCATGTGATAGCAACTAATGGACAGATGCTTCATATGGGTTACACACCTATCTTAGGAATTCTGGATGTACTTCAGAAAATTAATAAGATTAAAGGAGACAATCCCTGGAGGGAATAAAATACTACCCACTTCTTACTTACCGAGGACCTTTCTGCAGTCTGAGGGGGTCCCAGATTCACATAGGTCTCTATGCACAATGAATAGATACTGGGCAGCTAAGATGTTGGATCAAATCTAACAAAATGTAGAACAAAGATCACTTTATATTACAAGGTCAACTTGAAAAAAGAACAACCATGAAACACATACTGCAATGATCATGAATTTTCTGTCATAACTTGGTGAAATGTTAGGGAATGCCACAGACACTTTATATGTAAATGTGCTTATTTCCCTTGACTATTGAGAAACTTTGTTCTTATATTCAAATTTCTAGACTTTGTTTTCATACATTGTACTTGCTGATCTTGTTTATTCTTTAGTGAAGGACACTGGGATAGAAGTACAACGAGGCTGTAATTCACATTTCTTTTACTCTGGGTAATTCCAAACTTTAGATAAGCCAGGAAACTATGTTAGGTATCAAAAATGGCAACTTCATTAATATATATACACACACAAACTATATATATATATATAAAATCTGCAAATACTCCTGATGACTGACTTCTGTAATATATGATTCAGATAATTTCACTTTTCCCTCTCTTTTTAACTTAAATCCACATTGAAGCTGAGCTAGTTCATGTGTGGATTTTGAAAGCTTGTCTAGGTGGTTTTATAATTGGACCCGTCTAGGTAGCATGAAATTTTGCTTTGCCTTCCCATTAAACAGCTGTGTTCCCAGCTGGGTCTGTTTGTTATAAATGAAAATGGCTCTTTAGATTTGCATTCTCTGCATGACCAAGCTTGGCATTAGAAGCAACTTCTGGGTGATGAATGCCAAAGATAACCGCCAAAGGATGTCAGATTGAAACTCTGGATCATGGTATGTTAGACGGCATTATCAGCCACAATTATATATTTCCATTAAAACCAAGTGATGTGACCAATGGATCTTTGAAAGTGAATGACTTCCAGTCTTTGAATGTTTTTGTAATGTGACTGAGATGATTCCCCAGTGATATGTCTATGAAACAATGAACTGTGAAATATGTAAGAATAGAGGTTGTGGCAATATAGGACATTTGTTGACCGGAATGATGATAATATTACTTTGCTTCAGGTCTTGGGCTTATGGAAGAAGTGATTAATTTCTTCAAATAGCACCCATCAAACATCACGGAATTGAGCTATATTTTCATATTTCTGTTAGAGCTGTTTTGCTTCATAGTTCATCCTCTTTGCCTTCCTTCTTGAAGTCAATGGTATGTATAGACTTTTCACTGAAGCCCCTGCAGCATCTATAATAATTTAATGAAAATTCATAAGGTTCTATCAGTGCAAAAAGGCTTTAAAATGGTAGAGGTTACTTTCCTTTTTCTAAGCAGCATTTGCAGTTAACATCTATGGAAGAGGATTGGGGAAGTGGGGCTACAAAAAAGTTAAATAAATGTAAACATATACTTTGACTTCCTTAAAATTGTTTAAATTATTACTTTAGAATTATTTTTAAAAGCTTGATCTGTGAAAATCAATTTAATACAATTAAAAGTAAGTGACTTTTCTTACCTCTTTGGAGAAGATATTAACTTAAGGGTGCATTATTTTTATTTTTATTTTATTTTATTTTTTTAAAATATATTTTGTTGATTTTTTACAGAGAGGAAGGGAGAGAGATAGAGAGCCAGAAACATCGATGAGAGAGAAATATCGATCAGCCGCCTCCTGCACACCCTCCACTGGGGATGTGCCCGCAACCCAGGTACATGCCCTTTGCCGGAATTGAACCCGGGACCTCTCAGTCCGCAGGCCGACGCTCCATCCACTGAGCCAAACCGGCTTCGGCTAGGGTGCATTCTTAAACCACTAACATTAAAAGATGCATATGTGTATTTTAAAAAAATGGGTATATGTATGGCAAACTTCTCTGGAGAGGAAGTTCTTTAGTTTTTGTTGTAAATTGTTTTTAGATCCTCAATGCAATCCAGAATGGTTGAGAACCACATCTACTTAGAATGTTTTTCTCTAACTCATTTCAATAACATTTTTAGTTGAATGAAATCTGTTCAACCTGAAATGTTTGCCCTTTCCCCTCTACCTGGCAGTCTGTAATCATAATGTACCAAAATATCCTAGTCATTTACTTTGTTTTCTGATCTAATCATTTTTCGTCATTCATTACTCTGTTTTGCACTATCTGGTGAAATTTTGAGTACTGAATACACCTAATTGAAATAAAGTGAGACACATTCAAGTATACTTTCAATGAATTAAGCAGGCACTGTTTTTGAGCAAGAATTTTTGGTTTTTCACATTCAAGTATACTTTCAATGAATTAAGCAGGCACTGTTTTTGAGCAAGAATTTTTGGTTTTTAAGTAATAATATAGTTTTTCCACACCTCTCTTTTGTTATCACAGACATTGTACAGATGGATGGTAGAGTCTGAAAATATCTTATTAGGATTTTCCATCAAAAGTTAATGTTTATTTAAAATAGAAACTTTAGCCCAACCGACATGGCTCAGTGATTGAGCATCGACCTAGGAACCAGGAGGGCCTGGTTTGATTCCCAGTCAAGGCACATGCCTGGGTTGTAGACTTGATTCCCAGTGTGGGGCGTGCAGGAGGCAGTCAATCAATGATTCTTTCTCATCATTGATGTTTCTATTTCTTCCTCTCCCTTCTTCTCTGAAATCAATAAAAATATATTTTAAAAATAAAATAAACTAGAAACTTTAAAACCTATCAACAGAGCTGAATTTTAAGTCATGTGACTATGTTTATGTGCATTTATCTTTCAGCATTGAGATCAGATCCTTCGAGACATGAGCTCATTTTCCCTGGCTTAATCTAGGCAAATGAAATTAGTACTTCTAGTTCAACTTTCTATCCATCTGCATTAATTTAAATTCTAGCACACAGCTCCATTTAAAACTTAGCACCTGCATACTTTAGTTAAAACCCTTAAAATGATGTCATTTTTTAACAATTCTTCACTAAAATAATTTGATAATAGAATATAACATCCTTTATATCTGTCACTAAAATTGGTTCTGCTTATATACAGAAAATCAGTTTAAAAAGTAAATTATTCAGTCAAATCTTTCCCTCTCACAGCATTTTGAGAAGAGACGGTAAGAAAATTCCACATATATTAAAGTTAATTCATGTTATTGTATTTAGTCTTCCTTGCGTTAGTAATTTTTAATTTTGATCATTTATCATATGTCAGGCACTTTACATGCAGTTTCTCATTTGATTCTCATTATACATACAAGAGGTTAGAGCTATCATCATTTTATTCCACGGGCGAGGAAACAGACCAAGCGGACAGAGCACTTGCCCTAGACCACACAGATGGTGAGCAGTGAGGCCAGCCTGATGACAGACTATAAGACTTAACCACAATATTATAATCAGTCTTCAATATTCCTGGGATCCATATTCTTAAATCTGCCTACGTGCTCAAGTTTGCCTACTTGCTAAATCAGTACTTTGCTGCACTTTTGTGGTAATTTGCAGACATGTGCAAAACATTTGAGTCACCAGATGTGCTTGTTCCCAGCTGAGTTCCAAGGCAACACTGCCATCTTGTTTGAGCTTTCACAACGTAAGCAAGTATTTTTCTCATTGTCTATTTATTTTTTGCATTTTTATAATTTTTGTAGGTCATTTCTCTGTTTAAAATGGTTCCCAAGCAGAAGTGCGAAAGTGCTGTCTAGTGTCCCAAAGGGAAAATAGTCTGTGATATGCCTTAAAGAGAAAATATATGTGTTAGATCAGCTTCGTTCAGGCATGAGTTATAGAGCTGTTGTCTGCAAGTTCAATGTTAATGAATAAACCATATGTATAAAATAAAGTGTCTTTAAACAGAACACACATAAAACAAGATTATATATTGATCCGTGGACCAAAATGTGACCAAAGGCTCACAGAGACTTAACCCTCTCTTTCTTTTAGGAACAATGTTTCAGTATTGTGAATTGATTGTTCACAGCAACTGTATAAAACAAAATTATCATGAATAATGAGAATCAACTGCACTGCCCTTCAATAATAATCACTCTATTGCTCAGCTGTGGTGGCTCAGGGGATTGAGTGTCATGCCATGGACCAAGAGGTCCAGGTTCCATTCCCAGTCAGGGCACATGTCAGGGCTTTGGGCTGGATCCCCATAAGGGGGTGTGCAGGAGGCAGCCAATCAATGACTCTCTCATCATTCATGTTTCTATCTCCCTCTCTAAAATCAATAATAATAATAATGATAATAATAACCATTATCATCATTCTTTATTGAAGATTTGGTAGTCTATATTCATTACTTAATTTAATTTCTCCCCAAGTCAAGTATATTTGTCCTCGTTTTGCAGATGAGGATCTGAGGTAAGATTGTCACCCAGCTACTATGTTTGTATGATGTTTGAATCAGGCTGTCTTCAAAGCTTTCATTCTAGGTTATAGTTATGACTGTGGCATGCTTTTTTGCTTCATATGAATAATTCTCCACTTCTGGTGAGGTATTTTTTTTCACCTTCTCCCATCATTGAGCTTATATTCCTTTATTTTCATGTCAATTAATTTATATTTACTTTGTTTTATAAGAACTCCTTTAGAGATTAACTTTTAACTGCTCTACTTATCCCCCCTTTTGTCTGAATCTTCCACCATCTTATAAAATTATTTATTATACTGGAGGCCCTGTACACAAAAATTTGTACACTCAGCGGGGGGAGGGGGGTCCCTCAGCCCAGCCTGTACCCTCTCACAGTCTGAGACCCCTTGGAGGATGTCCACCTGCTGGCTTAGGCCTGGTCCCTGGGGGATCGGGCCTAAGCTGGCAGTCAGACATCCTCTGACAGCCCGGGAGCCCTCGGGGGATGTCCACTTGCCAGCAGGGAGCAGGCCTAAGCTACAGTTGGACATCCTTAGCACTGCTGAGGAGGCGGGAGAGGCTCCCACCACCACCGCTGTGCTGACAGCTGGCAGCCTGGCTTGTGGCTGAGCAGAGCTCCCCCTGTGGGAGTGCACTGACCACCAGGGGGCAGCTTCTGCATTGGGCCTCTGGCCCCTGGTGGTCAGTGTGTGTCATAGGGACCAGTCATTCCCAGTCGTTCTGCTGTTAAGGTCATTTTTCATATTACCCTTTTATTATATAGGATAGAGGCCTGGTGCATGGGTGGGGGCTGGCTGGTTTGCCCTGAAGGGTGTCCCGGATCAGGGTGGGAGTCCCGCTGGGGTGCCTGGCCAGCCTGGGGGAGGAACTGATGGCTATTTTCAGGCTGGCCACACCCCCTGGAGACCCAATCTCCCAGCCTCTTTTTTTTTCTTTTTTTTTCCTGGGATTTATTTATCTTCTATGATTGAAACTTTGTAGCCTTCAGCAGAGCCCAGGTCCAGCCAGGGCAGGCGAGAAGCTTGGCTTCTTCCATCGCCAGGGGCAACCCAAGCCTCCTGCTTGCTCCAGCTCTGTTAATTTGCATACTTGCTCCTGATTGGCTGGTGGGCATGGCTTGTAGGCGTGGCTTAAGCATAGTGGAGGTATGGTTAATTTGCATGTTTTCTTTTATTATATAGGATTGCTAAATAAAATCTTCTGTCAGAAAAATTTAGTTGTCTTAAACAGATAATGCCATTTTTATCTCACATGTAATCCGGTTTATTAGGACAGAATGATACCATATTCTCATGTCTTTAAAAATAAGTTGGTGGTATAAGAAAGATATTATTGGGGAGGCATCCCAGAGCAGTGGTAAGAAAGACATTATTCATGTGTTAAAATTTAACAACTAACTCTGGCCAGGTGCCTCAGTTGGTTAGAGCATCGTCCCATACATCAAAAGGTTGCAGGTTCCTTTCCTGGTGGGGGTGCATATGGGAGGTAACTGACTGATATTTCTCAGATTGATGTCTCTCTCTCTCTCTCTCACTCTGTCCCTTCCTCTCTCTGCAAAAATCAATAAAAACATATCTTTGGGTGAGAATTAAAAATAAGTAATAAAATTTAACAAATATCACTGCATTATGGAAAATTAATAGCAAACAAATGTTCCCAATTCTGAACAATTTTTGTAAACTTAATTATCTCCATTATTATCTTTTTATTCATTCATTAAAAATATACTTATTGGGCACTGGGCATGTATAATACATAGATTACACATATATTTCTTTTGGGTAGATAGAAGACTTAAAAAATAATATCCATATTCAAATGTATCTTTCCTAATATATTAGAAATTTAAATTAACCCAGTTAAATTGTATCATTGATCTTTGTAATATGATATCATTTAATTATTTAACTGAGAGAATTTCTGAGCAGAAACACCTAGTTTTATTTTAAAATCAGCTTTTTGGGGGGCAGCTAGTTTCCCCATTTTATTTCCAAAGAACTTCTTTTTTTTTCTTGATATAGTACCGTTTGTTAATTTTTTTCTTCATTAGAACTTTTTTCATTTACTATATCCTTGGGAGAAACCACACATTCTCTCCATATAGAAAACCCATTAAATTTGTATTTCTCCAGATTAATACACAAATATTACTAAACCTGAGTATCCCTTTTTGTTTGTTATTTGTTTCAATGGTACCAACATAGAAGGATGTTTTATCCCACTCTTTGTTCAGGAGAAATCTCAATTATATTTCCCATGCATATACATATTAGAAGGTGTCTTCTGAATACCATTGCTGTTCTCTGTAGCTTACCAGTATTGTGTGATATTCCAAGAACAGTAGGGAGATGAAGAAGTTCTCTAATCAAGACAGGCTTGGGGCAAAATCCTGGGGCAAAATCTGGTATCATTCCTATGAATAAAAGAACTTCGAGCTCAGGAGATTTATCTCAGTGCAGTGGCAGATGCAATGGCATGAGCGCACTCCGCCTATACAAGCTTCCTCAGCACACCGGGAAGTGGCAGCGCCCGCCTGAGTAAGCCCCCTCGAGCCCCTACACAGTACCCTGATCTTTCCTACCATAGGTTGCCCTAAGGATGGTGTAAACTTCTGATTGGTCTCGAATGTTATATATGTCCCTGCACTTAAACAATAAAACTCAGATCCGCGTCTTGAATCGATCACCAGAGTCGGGCATGCTTCGTTAGGACTCCATCGGCCTCACCCCCGCGGGACCCCCTGCCTCAAATAGCCAATGGACCATATGCTGACAGCTGTTGAATGAAAGTCCTACCAATACACCAACAAGAAGGACAGTTAGATACTTCACACCCTCTTGCTTTT
>NW_006287459.1:15814-16934 GCF_000327345.1 Myotis davidii | reverse complement strand
TATAAAATGTTTAGATTCAATCGTGATTCTTTTATTCTTAAATGGTATTAAGTTATACTTTAAATATCACCCAAACCCTAGCTGGTTTGGCTCAGTGGATAGAGCATTGACCTGCAGACTGGAGGGTCCCAGGTTTGATTCCAGTCAAGGGCATGTACCTTGGTTGCGGGCCCAGTGGGGAGTGTGCAGGAGGCAGCTGATCAATGTTTCTCTCTCATTGATGCTTCTGGCTCTCTGTCCCTCTCCCTTCCTCTCTGTGGAGAATCAATGGAATATATATATATATATTTACAGAATCTGCTCTCCTTCTCCCACTTCTTCACCCAAGGGATAATTTGGTAAGTATTTTAGAAAGGGTCAGGAGTTTTTAAAGTGTACGTAGGGTCAGATAAATATATATATTTTTATTTATTTAATTTGATTTAAAGTCTTTTGTTTGGTAAAACACATCTAACAGAAAATTCACCATGCGTAACACTTTGTACATCCATTACCACTAATTACAGAATACGTTCATCACCTCAGAGTGAAACCTCATACCCTTAAATAATTATTTTCCATTCCTCTCTCCTACCAGCTTATGGCAACCACTCATTCTTTCTCTCTAAGATAGATTTGCTTATATCTGGATATTTCATACAATGGCAGCATTCTGGCCTCTTCAGTTTGTCTTTTTTTCTCTTACCTTAATCATGGAACGGTTCCCCCCTATAGCTCCCCTCCACCTGGTTCCCACCCCCACCTCCACCCTGACCCCACCCCCCCTCACTGTCCTCATCCATAGGTGCACGATGTTTGTCCAGTCTCTTCCCGCCCCCCCCTCCCACCTTTCCCCCCAGAAATTGTCAGTCCACTCTCTTTCCATGCCCCTGGTTCTATTATATTCACCAGTTTACTCAGTTCATCAGATTATTTATTCACTTGATTTTTAGATTCACTTGTTGATGGATGTGTATTTGTTGTTCATAATTTATATCTTTACCTTTTTCTTCTTCCTCTTCTTAAAGGATACCTTTCAGCATTTCATAAAATACTGGTTTGGTGGTGATGAACTCCGAAATGGTGTTTCTTTTGGGCATTGTGGCAACAGCACTGCAGCAAGGTCTGAGGCCCAATGGTG
>NW_006287459.1:13073-15041 GCF_000327345.1 Myotis davidii | reverse complement strand
CCTTATGGGGCAAGACTTGCTTCAGTGGGGCTTTGGTGCTCACTGAGTCTGTCCCCTGAGTGTGTCCCTTATGGATCTGAGGAGTTGTAATCTGGATGGTCCCACTCTGACCACTGAGTACACTGGCACTTGGTTCTCTAAGGAGGTGCTAATTTAGCCTCTGCCTGAGGCTACCCAGAAGGAGCTACAAAGAGATCTGCAGATTCCCCTTCCTTGTTTGGGGTTTGGAGGTGCCCAAATGAGGCCCAGCTATAAAGCAATGCAAGCTGCTGTGGGGCCTTGGGCCTTCTCTTGGAAGCTCTGGGTCTGTCTGACCCAGCTGCAGTTTGTTAGGTAATTTTCAAATTTCAAATTACCAGGGCATTCATATGCAAAAGCCTCTGCTGCAGCTTGGGTAGGGCGGGGTCTCAAGGGATCAACAGGGTGGAGCAAACAGCTGTGGCTGATCCTCAGCCCTGCCCTAAGGGACCCTGCGTCTCAGTGTCCCAGTAATCGCTTCAAACACCTTTGAGAAACCTGCCTGAGAGTTCCGAGTTCTGCCCGCTGCCAGACAGTCCAGTTTCTCCCTGTATGAGTCTAGGTCCCCAGAGACCCACCAGGAACTGGAGTTCAGAGCAGTTGAGGACTTGTGGCTCCCTCCAGATTCAAAAAGACAGCCGCGTCCTCAGTAGCCAGCCCGTGTGCCTCCATACCTCTGCACTCCACCTCCACAGCTCCGCTGAGTCTCAGTGTGCTTTTCTCTTTCCTTCTAGTTGTAGAATTTCCACTCAGCCAGCCTACCTATAGTTCTGTCCGTTTTGTCTTTCAGTTGTATTTTTGAATTTGTTGTGGGAGGCAGCAATTTCCGGTGTTTACCTATGCCGCCATCTTGGTTTTTTTCGAAAATAATTTTATAGTTGGGTCACAACATGAGGAACTGTATTTAAAGGGCCAGAAGGTTGAGAACCACTGGTTAATGTTTCAAGGTTCATCCATGTGTTCAGCCCTGAAGAGACAGCCATCTTCACTATCATCTAGACCAGTGGCCATGAATGGGAAGGAGGGTATTGAAGAAAACTTTCTTGAAGCCCCTCTCTGGCGTTGGCCTGCTTGGCACTGTTTCTCCCCCTCCAGCTGCAGTTGTTACCTCTAGTCCTACCCCCAGGCTAAGCATGGTCTAACCTCCCTCCACAGCCTGCCTTGCCCTACAGTTCCTGGACCTCCCTTGACCCAATCCCAGACAATAGGCATGAGTCATTCATTGCCTCGGGTTGTTGTTAATCTCCTGTGGTAAACTGACAGCAAGTGGCTAATTTGAGAACAAATGAAGCTGAGTTCAAGGAAAAAAACTGTACATTTTAAAATTCAAAAGTTTACAATTGTACATCCAAACACACGCAGTTTATTTTCTTCCCAGAATATCTGTGTTTATCAGTGGCCTCTGGATCTGTCAGCTCCCTTTCCGAGCTCCAGCTAAGTTTGTTGCCTCCGCTTGGAAGGGATCTGAATTTTGGGTTTCTTAAGCCAAGGTCACAGCAGGTCACTAGGGACATATGCCTAAAGAAGCACTGGTTGTGCTGCTTTTGGAAACAAACATCTATCCATCCAGAGTCCCAGCCTCTAGGCAATAACAGAAAGATAATACTCAATTTTTAAAATACACAAACTGTTGCTATTATGCAATTTCTAATTAATTTCACAACATTTGAGTTAATATAATTCCCAAAGGGAGACTGGTGCAAACATGATGCTTGTGGGACTGGGAAATGTTTCCTTAACATTGCATGGCAACATGAAGCTTCATTTATTGCAGATGTATTAACAAGTGTGTCTCCAGGGGAAGTGATGTTCCTTCCCATAGGTGCACAGATATAAAAGCTCTCCTTTCAGTGGTTCTCAACCTTCCTAATGCCGCAGCCCTTCAATACAGTTCCTCATGTTGTGGTGACCCCCAACCATAAAATTATTTTCATTGCTACTTCATAACTG
>NW_006287459.1:11230-12424 GCF_000327345.1 Myotis davidii | reverse complement strand
CAATAGCATTTCTTTGCAACAGTAATAACATTTAGAAATTGAAATTGAAAATGAGATACTGTTTACAATCACAATAAAGACTGTAAAGCTTCTATAAATTAACCACCCAATTCCTGAAATAAGAAAGTTTAGAATTTATTCCCAATGGCTTGTTTGTTTGTTTTTTTTTTGCTTCCCATGTCTAATTTACCATTATCTAAAATAGTTTCCAAATATATTCACTTCCCTTCATCTCCATTACTATCACCTTCATTGAAACAACTATAGTGTCCAGATTTCTGTTCAATGAAGTCACCATAGTCAAAATTAATAGGCAGTTGACAGACCAGGAGATAATATTTGCAACATTAAAAAATTATTTTATTATATAATGTACAGCATGGTGACTATAATTAATACAGTTTGGTGCCTGAGTCTTATTCCAATCAGTTCTGATTCAATGCTTTTGTGGTTTGGTTTGTGCACTTGAATTTTCAAAAGCCCTTCTCTCAGGGGAACCAGGTGTGTTGCCAAGAAACAAAATTTTAATTTTAGAATAGTTTTATGTTTCCCAAAAGTTGTCAGAGAGTTTATACATACCCTGTAGCCAATTACACCTATTGTTAACATTTTATATTAGTGACTTCTTTGAATGAATCTATACTGATCTAATATTATTAACTGAAGTCCATACTTTATTCATATTTCCTTAGTTTTCATCTATTGTCCTTTTCTGTTCCAGAATACAGAAAACATTCCTACAGCAATTCATAATAAAAGTTGTAAATAAAAAACATGTAGAAGACACTTTATATTCATACTAGAGGCCCGGTGCATGAAATTCGTGTGTGTGTGTGTGGGGGGTTTCCTCAGCCTGACCTGCACCCTCTCCTCATCCTCTGGGAGCCCTCAGGGGATGTCCCTACTGATGGCTTAGGCCTGCTCCCTGTGGTTCTCTGCTCTCTGCAGGGCCTCCCTGCTCCATACCACAGCAATTGGCAAGCAGGCTGTGCTGGGTGCTGCCTGTGGGCCACACTTGCCTGCTCCCTGTCTAGCCATGGTGATGGACAATCAGGCTGTGCTGGGAGCTGCCTCCTACCTGCTGTCAGTCTCCATGGAGGTGATGAGGCTAATTTGCATACTCGCTTCGGATTGGCTGGTGGGTGTAGTGGAGGGACGGTCAATTTACATGTCACTAATTTATTAGTGTAGATG
>NW_006287459.1:0-11054 GCF_000327345.1 Myotis davidii | reverse complement strand
AGGCAGGCAGGCAAGCAGATGAATGGTTAGGAGCCAGCAGTCCTGGATTGTGAGAGGGATGTCTGACTGCTGGTTTAGGCCCGATCCCTGTAAACCGGCAGTAGGACATTCTTTGAGGGGTCCCAGATTGGAGAGGGTGCAGGCTAGGCTGAGGGACACTCCTGCCCTCGTGCATGAATTTCATGCACTGGGCCACTAATATAGGATAATTGGCAAAAATGAGAAAATTGGATAAATCAGTGGCTGTTAAAGATGGCAAGAAAAGGGAATCCTATATTCCTATGCTCTACTTTTGATAGTAAATTAGCCAAATCCATTCTTATGGAGCAAACTGGCAGCCTTTTAGTAAAACTGAACAAGTGCCTACTCACTCTGGGACATATATACTTAAGAGACATATTCAGGCACACAAAAGACATTTATGAGGCTACTTACTGCAGTATGATAGAAGTTGGAGTCAAGCTATATGTTTATCATGTGTGAATGAGTAAATGACATGTAGCTATGTATAGTATAGAATATTAATCTGGAGATAAAACCTAGATTTACATATAGCAACATGTACTAGATATTAGAAAAAATGTTGGCTGGGAAAAATAAGGAATAGGACATAATGTAAAGCACAATGCTATATATATAATATCAGAAATACATATGGAAAAACAATACTAATTTTTACATCCTATGTAGTAAAAGCCTAATATACAAATTGTCCCCTTGACCGAGAGATCAAGTGGGGAGTTTGACCAGGGGGTGGGGCCAGCCAACTGCCTGTGGCCCCTCCCCCTGGCCAACCCCACCCCAGCTGGCTGCGGCAGTAGGCAGCTGGGTAAAGGAAGGCCCCAGCCAGCAGCCAGGAGCTGCTAGGGTCCCAACCTGTGCACAAATTTCATGCACTGGGCCTCTAGTATATACATAAAGCTAAATTAATATATTGAAATTGATTTAAAGATCATGCATTAAGGACAAACTTTGGCACTTAAGGGGTAGGGTTAAGTTGGATATAGAGTAAAGAGGAAAGACAAATAAATAATAATAAATTTTAATATGCAGAGCATAACCTACTGATGTTTTGTTATAAACTGAGGAGTAAGATCAACTCAGTTCATGAGGGTCAATAAAAGCTCTAACCAACCAACCATCTTGACCATCATCAACAAAGTTGTACGGTATAAATAAAACAATTTGTTTTGATGTTCAATATAAAAATGACAACATTCCATGTTTTCGTGCCTTTTGAAGGCCTGGGGAGGGAATCAGGTGGAGCTGGCAATGGGGAGAAAAAGTGGGACATCTATAATACTCTCAATAATAAAGATTAAAAAACAAAATAAAAATGACATTATTTATGTTAATGATTATCATTAATAATTTAAACATTCAACAATATTTTTGGGCTTTCAAAGTATTATACTGGACTCAATTGAGTACTATAAAAAGTATATTTAAGTCAAAGAAGTTTCCTAAATAGTTTTATCTCATCAGTATGTGAATTAGCATGACATACACAGCAATTTTTAAATTCATCTTACAAGCATATTATATATATTAATTTCAGAGAGGAAGGGAGAGGGAGAGAGGGATAGAAACATCAACGATAAGAGAGAATCATTGATCAGATGCCTCCTGCACACCTCCTACTGGGGATCGAGCCTACAATGTGGGCATATTCCTTAAGCGAGAATCAAACCTGGGACCCTTCAGTTTTTAGGCTGATGCTCTATCCACTGAGCAAAACCAACTAGCATGCTGCTTTTTTATTTAAACAATTACTTCTCACATACTAAACTCATCAATAAAATCCCTAGGGATTATTTCATTAGCATAATACTCTCCAGGTTCCTCCATGCTGTCTCAAAGGGTAAAAGATCCATTTTTTTTTTATTTTTTTTTACTGATGCATAGTATTCCATGGTGTAAATGTACCATAGCTTTTTTATCCATTCATCTACTGAGGAGAATTAGGCTGTTTCCAGATTTTAGCTTTTGTAAATTGCACTGCTATGAACATTGGGATGCATATATTCTTTCTGATTGTTTAGGGTTCCTTAGGATACATTCCTAAAAGTGGGGTCACTGGGTGAAATGGCAGTTCCATTATTAATTTTGGAGGAAGCTTAAAAATAGAGGAAGCTCCATACTATTTTCCATAATGGCTGCACCAGTCTGCATTCCCACCAGCAATGTACTAGGGTTCCCTTTTCTCCACATCCTCACCAGCACTTGTCATTTGTTGATTTATTGCTGGTAGCCATTCTGACAGGTGTGAGGTGATACCTCATTGTCATTTTAATTTGCATCTCTCTGATGATCAGTGACTTTGAGCATTTTTTTTCATATATCTCTTGGCCAAATGCATGTCCACTTTGGAGAAGTGTCTATTTAGGTTCTTTGCCTATTTTTAAATGGGATTTTTTTTATCTTCTTTTTGTTAATTTGTATGAGTTCCTTATATATTTTGGGTAGTAACCCCTTATCAGATATATCATTGGCAAATATGTTCTCCCATACAGTGGACTTCCTTTTCATTTTTTGGTTTCTTTTGCTGTGCAGAGCTTTTTATTTTGATGTAATCTCATTTGTTTATTTTCTCCTTAGTTTCCCTTGTCCTAGGAGATGTATCACCAAACACATCCCTACAAGAGATGTTCGAGTATTATACTAAACAAAATAAGCCAGTCAGAGAAAGACAAGTATCACATGATCTCAATCATATGCGGAGTCTAAAGAACAAAATAAACTGATGAACAAAATAGACCCAGAGCCATAGAAACATGGAACAGACTGATGAATCTCAGAGGGAATGCGGGGGTGGATGGGTGGGTGAGAAGAGATTAACCAAAGAACCTATATGCATATATGCATAACCCATGGATACAGACAGTAGTGTGCTGAAGGCCTGGGTCGGCGGGGGCAAGGGTGGGCTAGAGGGGGTCAATGGGGATAAAAAGGGGGCATATGTAATACTTTCAACAATAAAGGCAAATTAAAAACAATAAAAATAAATAAATAAAATTCCTAGGGAAAGTCCATTAGTATATATTCCATTCAATTTCTAACACTTGCTTGTCTTTTAAAATACATGTCATTATTTATAGTATCCTTGTCTGTGAAGAATAATTCTAAAAACAATTTTCTTAGCTACTGCTAAAATTTGAACTTGTACTCCCTTTTCGTTCCTCTTCTCTGTGAAATTTGTCAGATTCAACATTATTCTTAGATTCAAAGCTATTATTAATTTATCATTACCATACAGCTTCTCCTTTATATGCAAAAGCTTAGAGTACTAAAGACCTCTCCTTGACTGTACTGGTTATACATTCTATTACTACATAAGATAAGGTCCCAAAACAGGAGAAAATAATCTCTCAACATTTATTTTTGTTCTATAATTTATACAATCTCCTGGTATAACATTTAAATTTTATTTGAACACAAAATATATTTTTAAATCAGGTTTATTACTATACATACTTTTTCAGGTAATAATATATCCTAGAGATCTCTCCATAGTCGTATATAGAGATATTCTTCATTTCTGTGTACAACCAGATCATAATTTATTATGTGGCTGTACTATTGTTCATTCAACCAAACCCAAATAATGGACATTTAGAAGGGACATATGGTCAGAATATCTTTTCTAACTTCTAGGTATTATAGTTCCCTTGTCTATTATCTTTGTGAACTATCAATCATTAGGCCTAGGGATGTTCTATCCTAAGATCCCTTTTAACTTTCCGGAACTTTCTTTTTACTTGTATTAGTTGTCTCTGTTCTACTAATTTTGAATTTTGTTCTAAACAGGTTCCCTTTCCATCCTGAAGGTGGCAACACCAGCCCATTCTCCCTCCTCTGCAGCCCAGGCACTCCGGAGCTTGGAGAGTATGGAAAACCCGCCTCCTTTCAGTCATTCTCCCAAGGCCCAAGGCCTGCTCCTCTGTCCAGGCGCCCCCGTGAGGATTATTGCGCCCCCCCTCCCCACACCCCCTCCCTCACCCCGTTTTTACATCTGTGAGATGCCTCCTAACTGCCCTCTGTCACAAAGGTCAGACTTGCCAGAGTTAGCCAATAAAGATTCAGGACACCCAGTTAAATCTGAATTTTAGATGAACAATGTATAATTTTAAGTATGATTATGTCCCATTTAATATTTGGGACACACTTGCCCTAGAAGTTCTTCAGGTTTAACTGAACGTCTTACATTCTATGTGGTAACCTAATTCAGGTCCTTTTGATCCTTACGGAGAGACTGAGGGAGACTTAAAAGCAATGCCACCACAGTGGTCATCCGCATGGAATTTCTATATTTTGTTTGTTTATTTGGTTATTAAATTTTCATGTAGGCTGCCTCCCCTAGTTAATAAATGATACCTTTTATTTCTTTGCTTTTTATTTATTTAAATTACATGATAGCATTAGGTATGTTTCCAGAAAGATGCCGTTTTCTAATTCTCCCTTTCTGTACATGTCCCGGGATATTTATAACTAGAGATGTGTTGCTGTTGAATGCTTGTGTCCCCCCAAATTCATAAGGTGAGATCCTAACCCCTGTGTGATGGTAGTGGGAGGGAGGGCCTCTGGGAGGTGATGAGGCTATGAGAGTGAAGCCCTCTTGAATGGATCGGTCGGTACCCTTCTAAAAGTGGCCCGGAGAGCTCTCTCTCCTCTTCCACCTCAGAGGACACTGTGAAGGCCATCTATGAACCAGGAAGCAAGTCTGCTTTGAATCTGCAAGCACCTTGACCTTGTACTTTCCAGCCTCCAGAGCTGGGAGTAATAAATGTCTGTTGTTTATAAGCCGTTCAGTCTAGGTTTTCTGCTATAGCAGCCCCAACTAAGACAAGCTACACTGGTTTTAAAATCACCTAGCTCTGCTTCATATATGTGTGGTCAGGGTATTGATTCTGTTGGTGATAAGGTCTTGTGATAGGTCACTCATTTGTAGTAAAATGCAGTTCACTTTGAAGTGATCTTTCCAATTCAATAAATCATAGAATACTTAAAAGGAAGAATCACGTATGGCCTTGAAAGGAGAAGGAGATCTTACGATAACATTTCAAAGAGAAAAAAAAAATGCCTCAGTGTCTTAATGGGGAAGAACAAGCGTCCCAGCTATATCAAGCAGCACTAATTATCCATTCAAAAATGTTACAGGGGCCAAAGGGAAGAGGACACAGCATTTTCAGCTCCTAAGAGAAGAAAGGGATAAGGAGGCCTAAATAGAGAGGCAACAAATGTGTCAACAGTTAAGAACATGGGAAGGGATTTTTAAAGGTCACAATAAATTCTTGAAATATTAATTGATGGGCACACGCATGCGTGCACATGCACACACACACGAACACACACACTGTAAGAGGAAATGTGGACCAAAAACCCCAACAAAACAAAACAAGAATCTTCTAGATAAAAACAGCTAATATTCAGGCAATCTCCCCACTCTTCAAAATTAGCAACCATCTCCCATACTCAGGCAGAATATCAAAGAACATTTAAGAACAGCATTTAGAAGAATGCTCTTATTCCAGAATACCTGAATACTCTAAATCAGACCTTCCTATTGTACAGATACAGTCAATACAAGCAAGAACCAAGGTTATAGGCAAAAAGGCCATATGGGCTACAAACAACAACAGAAAATGTGCAGAAACAACTTCACACAAAATGGTGTCTGTGGTAGGAAAGTACCCATCATGGAGGGTAGACAGTAGTATGATTTGAAGATTTTTGAAGGGAGAAAACAGGGGAAATATATGAGACTAATCAGATTGGAAAATGTTAATGAAGAAGGAATGAATTTAAAATTATTAAGGTACATTTCAACTAACTGTGAACCCACAACATGTCCTGCCACCACAGGCGGCCACGCTTCAGAGGAAGAAAGGAGGACAAGAAGGAATCTTAACACACCGGGAGGCTGAGCTTGACCTAAATTTACAGTTTGCACTTTTTCATTTGTTTATATACTAGGAAAGTAAGACACACTAAACAACACATACTTTGTATAAAATGACTACTTTTTCTGTTGTTTAAATGTGAGGTTTTTTGAAATTTTACTTTATAGTTGACACTATTACAGATGTCCCAATATTCTCCCCCCACCCCGCCCCACTTGCCCACCTGCACCCAGCCCCATCCCCCCTTCCCTCTGGCCATCACCACGCTGTTGTCATGTCTATGGGTTATGTATATAGTATGTTCTTTGGTTAATCCCTTCGTCTTCTTTCATCCAGTCCTTCCCACCCTCCTGCCCTCTGACAGCTGTTAGTCAGTCTGTTCCATGTATTCATTCCTCTTTTTCTATTTTGTTCATTAGTTTGCACATGTAAAGTGAGATCAGATGGTATCTGTCTTTCTCAGATTGGTTTACTTCACTTAGCATAATAATCTCCAGGTCCATCTATGCTGTTGCAAAAGTTAAGTTCCTTCTTTTTTTATAGCCAAGGAGTGCAAAAATGTACCACTGTGGAGAGCAGCTACAGCGTTTGGACAGGTTCAAGCCTCGGACAAATGAGAGGGCACGGTCCTCTCATGGCAAAGCCACATGCAGGTCCCAGCTTGGAGGGCAAAGCCCTCCCAGCACAATTACAGCCAAGAGCTATGGTTGTAAGCTTGACCTTATGGTCTGAACCTGTGGTCCGAGGTGGCTGAGTGATGTAGGCTGTGGGAGGTGCAGCAAGTGCTGCCAAAACAAAGCTTGATAGAGTTCTCAGGTGCATGCAAGTAAGTAGATTTGAAACTTGCGAGAACATTGTAAAGATCTTGACCATGCCCTTGCTTAGCCTCATGGGATCTGACTATAAAATAAAGAGCTGGCTTCCAGGCTGTGGCACTGTCTCTCCATCCAAGAGCAGTGTCCCACCTGGCTCCAGCTGTGTTCTCTTGTGTGTCTTCTTTAATCTTCACCGCCCCTCCTCAGGTTCACCCCTGGCCGTGCTGGACATGGTTCATTCCAGAGCTTTTTTTTATCTACTCATCTACTGATGGGCACTTGGGCTGTTTCCAGATCTTGGCTACTGTAAATAATGCTGCTATGAACATAGGAATACATATACTCTTTTGAATTGGTGTTTTGTGCTTCTTAGGATATATTCCCGGAAGTGGGGTTGCTGGGTCAAAAGGCAGCTCCATTTTTATTTTTATTTTGAGGGAACTCCTTTTGTGTTGGCCTAAAACTGAAATAAAGAATGCTGAAGGGGGAAAAAAAAAATCTCTAATAGCTAGCAGTGTTTCTTGGTCAGTTTTAACGATAACTTAGGTAGGTTCTAGATATTTTCAAGGTTTTTGCAAGCTTCTTGGTTATTTTTAGACAAAGATAAAAATAAATGATGTCAACCTTTCTCTTAGGCAGGGGAGAGTTTCCATACAAAAAGAAATAATATTTTGGAATTCTCTAATATCTTGCCCCTATTGCCCTGGTTTGCAAAAGATGATATTGAAAGAGAAAGGCCCTTCAATGCTAAGCAAAAATCAGGTGCACTGAAAGTAAAAGGTTGAATTATAAGTGACAAAAGGTAGATCGTTAACCCTCTGAAGTGTCACCTTAAGAACAACTTGAAAACCAGCCTAAATATACCAGAGGAATAAAGACTACATAGTTAAGGAGTAGAAACTTAGATTTCAAATGCGAAGGTAAGGAGGTAATCTTGATTTTGTTTTTTGGAAAAATACATCAGTTTTAAGTGTGATAGGAACAGTTCTGTAATAATGAATGCATTTATAACAATAGGTTAAAATATTAGAGCACACTGATAGTTATGCCCACAGAAAAAAAATAGGTAAAACTTTGTTAGATTCAACAAGACGGAGGAGAGCATAGAGCTGCCCTGCCCGGTACATCACCCACCAGCCACATGTAGCTTTAAAGCATTTGAAATGTGGCTTGTTCAAATTTAGATGCACTGTAAATGTAAAATTCAGGATTTCACAAACTTAGTATATAAAAAATAAAAATCTTAATAGTATGTTATATTGATTATGTATTAAAATGTTGTTTTCGATATACTGAGCTAAATAACATACATTATTAAAATTAATTTCACCTGTGTGAAGTAAAAACTTTACCCTTGCTCAAAGAGAAATCTGTTTATCTGAAAGTCTTGAGCCCCAGCAGACAGTCTAATAATATGATTAACAAAAGGGGCTCTGAGTCATATGGTATCAGCTCAAACTTGGGAAGGGCTGGAACTAATGCCGGCCCCATGGGCAGCTGACCCTGTCAATGTGGTGCAGCTCTGGACAGCACATCTCCGGTGAACTTCCCTGGTTGGCAGTACCCCGAGTTTATTGCTACACAATGATACTGGGCAAGTCAGCACTGTCCATGCCTCTCTCGGGAGGAGACACATGGAAGGTCCATGTGTGAAACCCTCTTGGACTCTTCCTCTCTTCCCTTGACTGATTTGAATCTGTACCTTTCACTGTAACAAACCCTAACCACAAGTACAAATGCTTTCAGTGAATTCTAGAAAGTCACTGAAATGGAGAGTGGTCTTATAGACCCTGAACTTGCAATTGATGGTCTTGGGGACCCTCACACTCCCATTAGAAGTGAGGGTGGTCTCCTGAACTTTGCCCTGCTTCTCTTTACTTTGTTTAATATGGCTACTAGCACTTGGAACAGTACATGTCTCACTTTTACGACTTGCGTTGTATTTATTTATTTATTTTTGTATGCCAAGGTAGAATCAGGCTCAAGCAGGAAAAAGTGGAATAAGGCATTCTGAGGTACCACAGCTCAATGTAGAAACCAATTATTTAAGTGGCAATTAGTTATTTAAGTACATACATTTGTTTGGATTCTGATCACCCGGTGGAACACAGTGTTAGAGCTGTCATGAGGCTTATCCACAGCAGGAGTGTGTACCCTCCGTTTCCTGCCTTGGCTGTGTTTGACACAATGCTCACGATACTCTTTGAGAAAGGAGACTGACAAAAATTCTGAATTGGAGTAATTGAATAGGAAACAATTATTTCAGAAAATACATTATGAATTTTATTATTTTATTTATGAAACAATTTACATCTTACTCTTGCCCATATGTTTTTTGTCTCAGGTATTTGAAGCATATTTGATATTTTATCTTATTAATCCTGGCCTGGTTCAATCAGGCATCCGAACAAAATTATTAGCTTGATATAGAACTTAAGTAAGAGATGTGAAGCAGGCCGAAACCGGTTTGGCTCAGTGGATAGAGCGTCGGCCTGCGGACTGAAGGGTCCCGGGTTCGATTCCGGTTAAGGGCATGTACCTGGGTTGCGGGCACATCCCCAGTGGGGGTGGTGCAGGAGGCAGCTGATCGATGTTTCTCTCTCATCGATGTTTCTGACTCTCTATCTCTCTCCCTTCCTCTCTGTAAAAAATCAATAAAATATATTTAAAAAAAAAAAAAAGAGATGTGAAGCAGGAAGCAGAAACCTGCACCTTATAATAAGGGGATTAAGATTTGTACTAAGATATAGGATTTTAAGTAATAATATAAGAAAAGTGACAAAACACCTAAAAATAGAAGCAGGGAACAGACTAAGGTTTAAGATAGAACAGTCAGGAGAATGTTGCCTAAATCTGATATTATACACAGTTTTCAAGAATACCTGGGTTCTTGCCACATAGAATGCATTGCATTAATATTTATGGAAAGAATTAGAAGTGAAATCCTATATAATAAAAGCCTAATATGTTAAGTGTCCGGTTGTCCAGTTGGCTGTTCAACCAATCAAAGTAGCATATCCTAATGATATGCTAAGGTCACGCAACCGCTCGCTGTGATGTGCACTGGCCACCAGGGGGCTCCGACTGGTAAGTTAGCTTGCTGCTGGGGTCCCGCTGATCGGGACTGAGTGAGACAGGCTGGACACTTCCTGGAGCCCTCCTGCTGTCTTTCCCTGGCTGGCCAACCTCCTGTGTCCTTCCCCAGCCCCAATAATGCACCAGTGGTGTCCCTTGGCCTGGCCTGCACCCTCTTGCAATCCAGGACCCCTCGGGGGATGTTGGAGAGCCAGTTTCGGCCTGATGGTGGACCGACTGGTCCCTAGGATGCACACTGACCACCACGGGACAGATGCTCAATGCAGGAGCTGCCCCCTGGTGGTCAGTGCACTTCCACAGTGGGAGTGCTGCTCAGCCAGAAGCTAGACTCATGGCTGGTGAGCATAGCTGCGGTGGTGGGAGCCTCTCCTGTCTCCATGGCAGTGCTAAGGATGTCTGACTGATGGCTTAGGCTCACTCCCTTCCAGCAGTCAGTTGGACATCCCCTGAGGGCTCCCGGACTGCAAGAGGGTGCAGGCTGAGCTGAGGGACTCCTCCCACCTCCACCCCCAAGTGCATGAATTTCTTGCACCCAGCCTCTAGTAATAAATAAATGCCAGATGAGGGGGCATTTACTTCTCTCCTATTAAGAATCTCTATCCAACTGTAAGATTTTGATATGTGCTGTGTATGGATTTAAGGTATAGGAAGGGCCTTAGGTAGTTTGGCTCAGTGGTAGAGCATCGGCCTGCAGACTGAAGGGTCCCAGGTTCGATTCCAGTCAAGGCACATGCCCAGGTTGTGGGCTCGATCCCCAGTAGGGGGCATGCAAGAGACAGATGCTCAATGATTCTCTCTCATCATTAATGTTTCTCTCTCTCTCTCCCTCTCCCTCTCCCTTCCTTTCTGAAATCAATAAAAATATATATTTTTTAAAAAATTAAAGTTAAAGGAAGGGACAAATTCACACTTATTGAATGCTTAGTGTGTAATGGGCATAATCATGGGCACATTTAAACATTAATAAAATTCAAGTAGCAAATGTTACATGGTGATACTGAGGCTCCCATTCTTTGAGGGAGTTGTCCAAAGTGAATGAATAATCCAGGACCTGGAATGACTTTTTCCAAATGTCATGCAAATCTTAGATTGGTGGCAAATCCATGGCTAATAAAGAAATCTAGTTATCCTGATCCCCAGAATAACTGATCACCTTTTGCTTCCTCTATATCCCAATTTGTCTATATTTATATTTTTCTATAACCACTTTTCTGAAACAAGTGAGAATTGGTAGATAAATAAT
>NW_006287458.1:509172-529689 GCF_000327345.1 Myotis davidii | reverse complement strand
ATTAGCCGTCTCAGACACTGTCCATCCTGTTGACTATCAAAACATCCAGTGTGTTTCCCTGACCAGTTTGGCTCAGTGGATGAGCGTCGGCCTGCAGACTGAGGGGTCCCAGGTTCAATTCCGGTCAAGGGCATGTACCTTGGTTGAGGGCACATCCCCAGTGGTGAGTGTGCAGGAGGCATCTGATCGATGTTTCTCTCTCATCGATGTTTCTGACTCTCTATCCCTTTCCCTTCCTCTCTGTAAAAAATCAATAAAATATATACTTTTTAAAGAATCCAGTGTGGCCCTCACCAGTTTGGTCAGTGGTTAGAGCTTTGGGCGCAGATTGAAGGGTTTGATTCTGGTCAAGGGCACAGACCTGGATTGCGGCTTGATCCCAGCCCTGGTCAAGGTGTCTGTGGGAGGCAACCAACAAATGTGTTTCTTTTATATGGATGTTTCTCTCTCTGTGTCCCTTCTCCTTCCTCCATCCCCTCTAAAAACCAATGGAAAAAATATCCTCAGGTGAGATTAACAACAACAACAACAAATACACCCATTGTGTGTCATTCTTCCTATACAAGGAACATACAACATTCCCAAGGGAGTCAACCCCATCCACCTGCTCCCCCCATTTGTCTCAAAGTCCAGCATCTTGGGGTGACGTGCAGTCCTCTCCCTTAAATCCTGATGTGGGCTTTTGTCTGCAACTCTATGCACCTGAAGACAGTTATCACCCCTGAAACCATAGCTGGATCATGACTATTTAAAATCCCAATGGAGGCTTTCTGTTTCTATTCATGGCAAGCTGGGTTATTTGGATCAAACTTCCAGCTTTTTAAAAAACAGCTCCTAATGCTGGGTACTTTTTCAATTTCTTAAATGAGTAAATGACATGAAAATACAGTAAAGAGGTACAAAGACACTGCTAAATGAAAATAGAAACCTAGAGATAGCATGAACATCAATTATACTTTTGTTTTGGAAGCATCTCCCAAGTCAGGAAAATGTGGAATTCTGTTTTGATTATCTGGTGGGGGAAGAAAATCAAACTCCAGGATTCCATAAGGAGGGGAAATTGTAAGAAGACTCTCCTCACATCGTGGAGGCCTCAGAAAGCTACACCTCTTAGGGTGAGAGCAGACAGAAATGAAAGAACCAGCAAGTGCCATAGTAACCGTGGGCAGAGAAGCCTTGAACTTCATCCTATATAATAAAAACCTAATATGCTAAGTGTCCGGTCATCTGTTCAATCAATCAGAGCGTAATATGCTAGTGATATGCTAAGGGTGCTCAATCGCTCACTATGACATGCACTGACCAACAGGGGGCAGACGCTATGACCGGTAGGTTAGCTTGCTGCTGGGGTCCCGCTGATAGGGACTGAGCAATACAGGCCAGACTCGCCCAGGAGCTCTCCAGAGGTCCCTCCCTGGATGGCCTACCTCCCTTGTCTCTCCCCACCCTGATCTTGCACCAGTGGGGTCCCTCAGCCTGGGACCCCTCACAATCTGGGACCCCTCAAGGGATGTCTGAGGGCCAGTTTTGGCCCAATCTCACAGGCCAGGCTGAGGGACCCTACTGGTGCACATATTCGTGCACCGGGCCTCTCATTTAACTTAATCCTCAACCAGCAGAGCTCCCAGGACTCTTCTCACAGAAAGCTGCCTTCTCCAAATTCTACAAATATTATTTCAAATATGATAGGCATTATCCAGGAAAAGATAACTAGACACACAAGAACCCTGACCCTATGCATGAAAATCAGCAGAAACAAAGGACAATATAAGAGATAGTTATTGCAATGATCAGGCACAAACTATAAGGCAATCGGGCTTGTCATGTTTAAGTAAACATTGTAACAGAACAACCATAGGAACATTGCGAAGGATTCTGAGGTGAGAAAAGACTGGGTATGTTAGGAGATCAGAAGTGAGGGCAGGGTGGCCTGTGTGTGTAGCGTCACCTTGGGTTCTCCTGTGTGACTCAGGGCCTCAAATGTGCCCCTTAGATCCGTCCTTCAACCTGGTTCCTTCCTGCTCAAACACCTCCCATGGCTCCCCACTACCCAGGCTATAAAGTCCGTGCTTGGGCTCAGGGAGAGCCCGCGATCAGTGTGGGCCCTGTGGTCGGCTGGAGACACCTGACCGCTCCACCCAGCCTCACCCGCTCCCTGGGTGCCCGCAGGCCCCAGCGCCCGCTGCAGACTCAGTGAGCCTGAAGCAGAGGTGACAGCACAGTTTTTTCCCTGGGAACCTGCAAGGGGAGGTGTGCAGGGTCTGGGTGGCTCCCTGTCCAGACAGCGCAGGGTCACTGCGGGCCTGCGCTCAGCGGCTCCACCCGCAGCCACAGGCCGCCCTCCGCGCGCAGGATGAGCTCGGCCCCCCCAGCCCCCCCCGCCCCCTGGGTGCCCGCAGGCCCCAGCGCCCGCTGCAGACTCAGTGAGCCTGAAGCAGAGGTGACAGCACAGTTTTTTCCCTGGGAACCTGCAAGGGGAGGTGTGCAGGGTCTGGGTGGCTCCCTGTCCAGACAGCGCAGGGTCACTGCGGGCCTGCGCTCAGCGGCTCCACCCGCAGCCACAGGCCGCCCTCCGCGCGCAGGATGAGCTCGGGCTTCCTGCGCGGCTCTGCCTGGTCGCACAGGACGCGGAAGCGCAGCAGCGTGAGCGCCAGGACCACCTTCATCTCGGCCATGGCGAACGTCTGCCCGATGCAGTTCCTGGGGGCCAGAGGGAGAGGGGCTCAGATGGTACCGGACCGCACGTCCGCCTGCAGAGATGGGGGGGTAACCGCGCCCGGGGACCCCAGGCTGGCTGACCACGGCCGCGGAGCCTCACCATCCACAGGCCACCCTCACCCCACCCTCACCCCCGCGTTGGACACCCGCTGGCCTCACCTGGGCCCCACCGAGAAGGGAATAAATGCCAGAGGCGACCTCTTCTGGGGTGTGTCTGGGTCGAAGCGGAAGGGGTTGTATACCTGGGGGCGAGGAGGGGCAGGCTTGCTGGATGGGGTTTCTCAGGACACCCAGGCATCCCCAGAAAAGTATGTGGATAAGGCAGAAGGGGCGGGTCTGATGTCCGGGGTCAGGCTCCCTCCCCATCACCAGGGCCCATGGGAGGAGGGGGGAGGGGCAGCACCTCGGGTTCCGGCCAGACGGACGGGTTGTGATGAACCCCGAAGATGCTGATGATACAGATGTTTCCTATGCGAGGGAGGAGGGGCAGTCAGAACGAGGTCCCCGCTGAGGGACCAGCACCACACACACACCCTCCCCCCCCACCTCACCCCCACCCCTGTCACGGCCAGCACCTTTGGGGATGACCCGGCCATCGGGGAGCAAGACGTCCTGGGTGCAGCAACGGGAGATGACGGTGACCGGGGGGTGCAGGCGCAGGCTCTCCTTGATGCACATGGTCAGGAAGGGCAGCTGGGCCAGGTCGTCCCTAAGGACCCACACGGGTTATCCACCCACAGCAGAACATGACACCCCAGGCTCCTGCCCCCGGAGATCGGAGATCGTCTATCCACCTCACTCCGAGACCAAAATAAATTCCAGGTGAACCAAAAATATAAGCATCAGAAAGTCGAAATGACAAAAGTTGCTAAAGAAAATGTAGGCTGGCTGGGCCGCGTGGCTCAGTGGTTGAACGTAGACCTATGAACCAGGAGGTCACAGTTCGATTCCCCGCCAAAGGCACATGCCGGGGTTGCGGGCTCCATCCCCAGTGTGGGGTGTGCAGGAGGCAGCTGATCAATGATGCTTTCTCATCACTGATGTTTCTCTCTCTCTCTCCCTCTCCCTTCCTCTCTCTTAAGTCAATAAAATATATATATATTTTTAAAAGAATAATAATTTAAAAAGTAGGCTGGTATTTTTAGAACCATTTCTGAGCAAAACACAACACTCACGTGGTATTCTTAAAAGTACATTTGCCTAAAAAGCTTTTTAAATTATATCATTACCTTAGAGCAAAAACATATCTCTCTATGATGGACTTGGAAGGCTATTTGAATAACTAAGATCCACTCCACACTCTAAGGTTGGATGACGTACTATGAAAGTGTCAATTCCATCTAAATGAATCAATATATTTAATGCAATCCGATAAAAATCTACTTGTGGTTTTTTGGGAACTTGGTTGTTATCCAATTTGAAAGAATTAAAGTTCATTAAGAGCTAGGTCAATTTAAAAATAAAAGATCCAAGAAAGAGAATTCAGTCTACCAGATATTAAAATCCATCACAAAAATGCAGTAATTAAAAAACAAAACACCAGTGTGGTATTGTTGCAAGAACAGGAAACGCCCATGGGACAGAATAGAGAGAGCTCAGAGACTGCAAATCCATAAGTGAAATGTTAGCACCTGGTAAAGGAGAACTCAAAACTCCCTGGGCGATAGACGGAAAGTTTGATAGAAGGTGCTCAGACAATCGACGATGTGGAAATGAAACGAACCAGATCCTCATCTACTCCCTATACAAGGTGATGAGCATGTTAACTAACCTTATTGTACTCATTGTGCAATCCTATATCATAAAAGCCTACATGCTAAGTGTCTGGTCGACCAGCCAGCCATTCAACCAATCGAAGAGTAATATGCTAATGATATGCTAAGGCTGCTCAACCACTCGCTATGACGTGCACGGACCACCAGGGGGCAGATGCTCTGCCCTAGCTTGCTGCTGGGGTCCAGCGAATCGGGACTGAGCCAGACAGGCCGAACACACTCTGGAGCCCTCCCGCAGTCCCTCCCCAGCTGGCCAACCTCCCGCATCCCTCCCCAGCCCTATTCATGCACCGGTGGAGTCCCTTGGCCTGGCCTGCAACCTCTAACAATCCGGGACCCCTTGGGAGATGTCGGAGAGCTGGTTTCGGCCCGATCCCACAGGCCAGGCCGAGGGACCCCACTGGTGCACAAAATTGTATACTGGGCCTCTAGTATACACATAAATCATCACATTATACACCTTGAACTTACTAGTACACAGTGTTATATGTCCATTATATCTCCATAAAGATGGGAGAAAAAAGATGAAGGCTTCTATTCACTGTAAACTACTTTGTACTATTTGAATTTCACCAAGTACATAATCTTTTGAAGTTGGGAGAAAAACACTTCTCCCTCTCACAGGACTGCTGTGTTGAGCAAAGCCTTGAAGTTGAGGATACTGCCTCAAAAATGTTTATCCCGTCTAATATCTCCTTTCCATCCTTCAGCTCTTGGCCTAGAATCTGACCCCGGACCCCCAGGGCCCAGCTCATCCCCTCCAGTATGCCCCTGTAGTTGCAGAGAGATATTTCTAAGGCCCGCATCTGACCTGTCCCTCCACTGCTCAAACATCTCCCATGGTTCCCCATTGCCCTCTGTTAGTCATGGCTCTCCCTTCAAGAAAGAGTCTACTTTACAGCTGCAAGGAGAACAGCTAGCTGACAGCCTCAAGCTATAGGGTCTCTAGGCCCTGCTGCAGCATTCACACCAAGGCCACACGTACTTGGGCAGCCCCTAGCCAATGGCTGAGCAGGTGGCTACTGCTGCCTGACCAATGTGAGACTCTAATGGCAGTATCCCTGCCCACTTTTACCTTTTATCCAATACTAGAGGCCCAATGCATGAAGATTTGTGTAAGAATGGGCCTTCCTTCCCCTAGCTGCCAGCACCACCTTTACTCCAGCCTGGAGCCGCCTTTCCACCTTCCCACGCTGCCCAGTGGCCTGGAGCAGCTGGGGCGGGGTGGAACACCTGCATCGTTGTCATGGCGACGACACAAGCGTCCTGCCCCGCCCCCGGCTGCTCAGGGCCTGTGTATGCAAATTAACCCGCCATCTTTGTTGGGTTAGTTTGCATACTCACTCCTGATTGGCTGGTGGGCATCGTGCAGGTGTGGTCAATTTGCATCTTTCTCTTTTTTTCTCCTGCACACCCCCCACTGGGGATGTGCCCACAACCAAGGCACATGCTCCTGACCAGAATCGAACCCAGGACCCTTCAGTCCACAGGCCGACGCTCTATCCACTGAGCCAAACTGGCTAGGGCATCTTTCTCTTTTATTAGTTTAGATTGACTTCCCAAAGAATTGAAGTAACACCCTTGGACACCCTTAACATAGTTTCCAAAGCACTCCAAGGGGGCTTCCATCTATGCCAGGTCACTCCTGCATGCTTCTGACCTGGCCTTTGCACAAGCTGTCCCCCTGGCCAGGAGCCCTATTCATTCAAGGTGGTGAATTCATCTTTGTTGTTGCACAACTCAGTTTCACCTCCTTTTCTTCCAGCCTCAGCCTTGCCCGGGTAGGACTCAGATGGGACTAGACACTGAGTTGGGGAAGGACAGGCAGTGTGGACCTGTTTACTGAATGAAAACATGGGTGATTTTTACCCCTAAAGATTTCTTGGGAATCCCTGGGATAGACGACTAGGTGCTCAAGAAAAGAGCAAAAATTAAGGGGAGTTGAGGTCTTGCAACTTCAGGCAGAAATGCAAGGGAAGGGAGGAGAAGTTCATTTACTGATCACCTGCTGGGTGGCATCTGTTTTACACACTGTTGCAATTCTCCAAGCAGCTCTGCGGGGGCGACATTCACACACACACACACACACACACACACACACACACACACACTACAGAGGCGGGACCACACACACACACACACACACACACACTACAGAGGCGGGAAAGTAGCGTTCAGAAAAAGAAACTGATTTTATTAAAGTCACAAAGCAAGTTAGTGGGGCAAAAAATGTGGACACTCAGATCTTTCTGTCCCCAAAGCCTGTAACCTTTGTCCTGCTATCCAGGCTGGGTACCAGACCCTGCCTCTGGACTCTGCTTCCATTCCCACTAAATGGGAGGACGCAATGACAGAATCAACCAAAAGATCTTCCCTCTTCCCCACTTTGGGGGCAGAGCCAATGAGAGGGGCTCAGGAAGAAGCCAGGAGGACCTGCACTCACCATTCCATCTCTTGAGGCTCTCGGTCCCCCAGGAGTTGTTGCACCTCCTGCCGGCAGCGCTCCTGGTATTCCGGGTGCCTTGCGAGGTTGTACAGGACCCAGGAGAGGCCGCTGGCCGTGGTGTCATGGCCTGGGAGGCAGTCAGACAGGCTTGGGTCTTTGGGCTACTGCAGCACCAGAAGGTGGGCCGTGCCCTCCTATTAAGGTCCTCAGGGAGGCGGGGGAGGATCGGGCAGGATGGGGTGCACTAGGGCCCACCTGCCAAGTCCCTGGGATGGAGAGGCCCCACCCCCTCTGGAATCCCACGCTAGGACCCTTACCCTCAAACATGAAGGTATCAGCCTCAGCTCGGATGTCCTCATCTGACAGTCCCTTCCCATTTTCATCCTTGAGAAAGGGCAAGATGCCTCAAATCACACCGGCTCTGAGGATGTGTGTCTGACCTGAAATAGTCCCTGAAGCTCCATCATCTACACAGGATCCTTCCCTCTTCATCTCCAGAGCACACCCCATGCGTTTCCTCTCTGGTCTCCTGCCTCCTGTTTACTCCTTCCAGACAGCTTTCTACAGTAATGTTTACAGCTTATCTCTATCTCATTCCTCCCTCCCTCAAGCACCCTCTATGGCTCCCCAGGGCCCTCTGCTTCAAGTCCAGGTTCTTCCATCTGACATTTGAAATCAGTGTCCATTCTACCTCATCAATTCAGATCCCAGAGAAGCCCACCTTGGCCAGCAGGAGCACATCAATGAAGTCCAAGGTTTTGGTCTTAGCCTTGGCTTTGAGAAAGGCATGAGAACCCTGACTAACGAGGATGCGCCGCCGCTCCTGGATGACGGCGTCTGTGAACTTGTGCACCAGTTCACAAGCCCTGCGGAAGCGCCACCCATCGGGGGTGAGGTAGTACAGGAAATCCAGGTGCAAGAATATCTGCTGGGCCCGCTTTGTCACCAGGGCACTGAGCTCCAGGATGGCAGCGATATATTCGCTGGGATACCTGCAGGACCAGGACAGACAAACCAGCTCCTTAACACACATGAGACCCCGGGAGGCCCTCCCAGCCAGACCCCAACACCACATTCAATCTAGAAAAGGATGCCCCCCAAACAGGCTTCTATCTCTATGAGCTGCCTCATGTCCTAGACCCCAAGACAAAGCTTAGGAATCATGCTCATCTCCTGTCTTCCTGTGCAATATCTGGCCCTGCCCATTCTGGTTTCTCCCAAACATGCCCCATTTTCTCCACCAAGCTCAGTTCTCCTGTTCATGGTCTCCTTGCATCCTGTGTCTACAGAACAGTCCATCAGCTCTAGACTCAGATGTCTAAGCTCAGTTTTGACCACAACGCTCACCTGTTCAAACACCTCCCATGGCTCCCTGGATATCTCAGGATAAAGTTCTATCTATTTGCCTCGCTTTTGAATCTCATTAAGATCCAGCCCCTGCCACGCTCTCCAACCTCATTTCCAAGATGTCTCCTCACTGCTTCACACACTCCTGGCCTTTAGCAAACGGTTCTACCTACCTGAAGGGATTGCTCTTTTTCTTTCCCCAACCTTATCCTTCAATGTCCAGCCCTGACCCACCTCCTCCAGGAAGGCCCTTAGGATTGCCCTGGTCAGTACCCACTCCATCTACTCCCTTGGGCCCATGGATCATGCTCCCAGGCTCTGGGAAGAGACTCACTCCTGGCACTTGCTGTCAAAACTGAAGACACATTTCTGCAGACTGTCCAGGGTCATGAGGCTGATATGCTCAAACATGTCCAGACGGGTGCTGCCCTCTGAGGCCAGGCGCTTCCACTTGGCCTGGACAGAGAAGGGCATAGAGCTGGGGCTTCCCTGAGCCCTTCCCCCACCCAACCACCTGGATGGAGTCCCCGGACCCTGCTTCTTGGTCCTCTGCCCCAGGCACCCATCCCCAGAGAGGACCAGGCTTGAGTAGGAGTGACCCCATGGCTGGGAGTCAAGATACTTGGGTTCAAGATCATTGTCCTTTTCTAGGCTCCACCTGTCAAATCTTCAGTCAACTTAAGATAACCTGTTTTTGTGTCAGACAAACCAGCTTAAAATTCTTTTTTTTTAATATATGTTTTTTACTGATTTCACAGAGGAAGGGAGAGGGGGAGAGAGATAGAAACATCAATGAAGAGAGAGAATTATTGATCAGCTGCCTCCTGCACGCCCCACACTGGGGATCAAGCCCACTCCCAGGCATGTGCCCTGACCAGGGATGGAACCAGGACCTCCTGGTTCATAGGTCGATGCTCAACCACTGAGCCTGATCGGGCTAGCTTAAAATTCTCGATCCACCACTCATAGCTCACTTACTAGCTTTGTGAATTTGGGCAACTCCCTAATCTCTCTGACCTTCTGTTTTATCACCTGTAAAGTGGTCATAATGATCATCTCTACCTTGTATGGTTGCTAAAAATTAAATTGGCTCGTCATTTTTGGTATTCAGTAAGTGTGAAGTAACTGTTAGCTATCACTTTCATCTTCATCATTATCATAGTGGTAATGACTACCAAAATGACTACTCCCATTTGATAATGACCATCATTATCAAATGGTCAAATGGGAAATGACTGCAAAAAAAGTTTCCAGAGCAGCCTTGAACAGACTGTCAAACTCCAGCGGGAAGGCCGGGGAGGGTTGGGGGGTAGGAGGGGAGGGTAAGAGATCAACCGAAGGACTTGCATGCATGCATATAAGCATAACCAATGGACATAAGACACTAGGGGGTAGGGGAGGCCAGGGGATTGTCAAGGGCAGGGGGGAAAAAAAGGAGACATATGTAATACTCTTTGTAATACTTTAAGCAATAAAACAATTTTTTTAAAAAAGTTTCCATTTCTTTGCCCGTCCCTACATCCTCATCCTTTGCAATGAGACACTGCAGTGCTTCCATGAGGAGGGAGCACCTCTTGAATCTGAGCTGGATTTGGGACTTGCTTCAGCCAAGAGAAGACGATGGAAATGATGGTGTGCTGATTCTGAAACTAGGCTTCAAGAAGCACTACCTGTTTCTGCTTGTTCTCTTGGAATGTAGTCTCCACCGTGCAAGCGAGCTGGCCTACTAGAAAATGAAAGGCAAGTGCCATCCTAGACCAGCCAACAGCAAGTTAAGCCCCAAACATGTGACAGGGCGGAGACTGGGTCAGCAGAGCTGTCTACTGAACCCAGCCATGACCACAGACAGTGCGTGACTTCAGCCGGAACAAGAAGAACAACTCAACTGACCCAGCATCTCATGAGCAATAACAAATATTTTTTTTCAAATCCATGAGTTTTAAGGTGGTGTGGTGTGCAAAAAAAGCTACTGTTCAATCTTTATCATTGCCTTCTTGAACATAGAGGGCTTCAGTGAGCAGACTGGACACTAAAGCCTTTCTGAGCGCTAGCGCCATCCTCTTGACCACCACTAAAAAGGGGTTGTTATCGCGAGTGTACAAATGAGGAAACTGAGGCATAGAGAGGAAATGCAATGGCCCCTGGCCATCCAGTAGGGCAGGACTCCAGACCCCATATGCCTGAGGCCACTCCTCCTTTCCCAAGGCTCCAGCTGGGTCCCTGGGTTTAAGGAACTCACGTGCATGATGTCTGCGCTCTTGTTGAAAATCTTCATGTAGGGCTTCAAGATTTCAAAGTGGAAGGCGGGAGTCAGCAGGCGGCGGTGGTGGCTCCACTTGTCACCGGCACTCAGCAGAAGCCCATCCCCTAGGAGAGGCAGCCACGGGAGTGGGCAAGGTAGGACCTTCTCCTGGTCCCCCAAGGGGTGTCCCCAACCTGCTTCTCCCTCAGTGACTCACCCAGCCAGGGCTTCATGAAGCTGTAGAAGACCATGTCCTTGGGGGCGACGGCAGCTGACATGAATGAGGACCATTAGGGGCAATGGAGGGGGGAGGAGAGGGACTTTGAGTAAGGGGAGGAGGCTAAGAACCAGGGGTCTGCATTCCCCCTCCAAACCCATCATGGCAGAAATGGGACAAGGGCAGAGGAAATGGGGAGGAGGAGGGAGCCACGGGAGGACCAGACCAGGCGGCAACACAGAGCAGAGCAAAGGCAGAGCCCAAAGACACCGTCCTACATGCTTAGATTCACCCCAACATGGCACCACGTGCTTCAACACACCTTGACATGGATCCTACATGATGCAACATGTTCTACACACCTGAGCACAGTCCAGCACTCTGTAAAATGCCTTTACAGGGACCTAGGACACCCTGTCTGCCCCAGCACTCTCTGACATCTCTTAGAACATCTGATATGGCTCAAACATGTCTTAACATATCCTGACATGACTCCAACATGGATGTCATGCCATGCCATAATACAGCATGCTCTGACATGGATCCAAAGACAATCTGACATGACCTCAGTATGTCCCGCAAACAGGCCCCAGTTAGGACTTAAATATGGTCCCATTAATGTTTCAGATATGACACAGGTATGACCCAGACTTTCTCAGTATTCTCCTCTACCTTATACTCAGCATTAAGTGCTTAAGTCAGGGGCTCCTCTGTCCTTAAAGGGAATAGAGGATGCTGCCCCTCCCAGATACTGAGCTCCACTCACCATGAAGAACTGCCACTACTCCCTCTAGACCAGGCCCCCAGGACCAACCAGACACAGGTCACCAACCTGGGGTCTGGTGGATCTTCCCCCACAATAGTCTGGCCATTGGTCTTCCCATCCCAAATCATCTTCTAGCTTAGGGTTCCTCTAATCAGAGGCAGCGAGGGCAGCTGAAAACACACAGGGCTAAGAGGAAAGCTTCGGCATGCTCTGTGGTCTTGAGAAGTCACTATGCCTCTCTGAGCCAGATTCCTCACCCAGGAAATGCCCACCTACCAAGGTTGCTGGTGGATGGACATCTGGTGTCTGCCTGTCCAGTGTCCATCCCCTTCTCCTGAAACCAGGACCCCATCCCTCCTCCACTCTCAATCCAAGTAATTAGGAGGGTGGCCATTCCAACCCACCCTCTTCTCCAGAGCTAAGCATATGACTCTGAGCCTTAGCAATCAAGTCACAGTGATTAGATGAGGGCTTGGTCCCTGGAACCCAAGCCAGGCCAGTTTAGAGAATCCTGCAATCTTTCCTGGGAACGAGCTCACTTTTCCAGGGCAGCTGAGCTCTGGCACTGAAGAACACAGACCTATGAGACGAAGACAGATTTCCAATGGCATTGTTTGAAGACCTGGATCCAGACTGAAGACAACTCTAGCTGAGCTTTCCAGTCAATAGCTCCCCTTTCTTCACTCACACCTACAAGGTTGAGTTTCTGCCACTCAAAACCAAGAGAGACTTTGTCAACTACAGAGAACCAGGGACCTTCCCAGAGTTACCCAACAGGTTAGTGTCACAGTCATGGACTCTGCCAACATTGCCCATTCTCCTGCTCAACCTGGTCTGTCCAGGGGTGGGAAGGGCTGGGAGCAGAGGCAAGGGAGAGGCTAGGGTTAGGGGCTCCTGGGCAAGGTACCTGGGGCCTGGAGCACGGGGGCAACAAACTTAGGGTGAACGAGCCGCAGGACGGGGTAGAGCGGCCCAACCCACCAGAGATGGACATCACGGAAGCAGTGGCCCAGTTCCTCTATCATCCGCAAGCCCTCCTCATTGCTCTTCACCTGGGAATGGATGGGGATGAGGCAAGGCCTGACCGGGGGCCTCAGATGCAACAGCTGCCCACTGTACCCTCTACTCACCATACCCTACTCACCCCTTAACTCCTGCCTGAATTATTGGTCTGCACCCATCTCCACCTCACTAAGCCAGCTTCTCTTCAGGTCTTTTGTGTGTCTAGCTACCTATATGTCTCTCCTTGTCCCCTCATTCTCTTTATCTCTCTGTTTCTTTAGGAGATAAATAAGTAGATAGATATATGAGACAAATAGATGATGATGATAGATAGATAGATAGATAGATAGATAGATAGATAGATAGATAGATAGATAGATGATGGAAAGGAATAGCCCACTCAAAGGCCTGGAGATGAGAGAGCCAGCACCTGGCTATGAGCAGCAAGAAGTTCCATGCAGCTAAAGTGAAATGGGTGGGAGGCAGAGAAAAAGTGGAAAGGAGAGCAGATCAAAGCAGGTCATCAAGAGATCATGAGTGGGTAGAGGCAGGGGATTGATTCTGAGGGCACTGGGGGGCCATGCAGGATATGAAAATGAGGAGAAGCAGATGGGGAATTGGAGAGATGGACAGAGAAATAAGAGCAAAGAAACAGAGAAAGATGTTCTAGCCAGTTTGACTCAGTGGATAGAGCATCAGCCTGCGAACTGAAGGGTCCCAAGTTCAATTCTGGTCAAGGGCACATGCCCACGCTGCGCGCTCGGTCCCCAGTGGGGGGCGTGCAGGAGGCAGCTGATCAGTGATTCTCTCTCATCATTGATGCTTCTATCTCTCTTTCCCCCTCCGCTCCTCTCTGAAATCAATAATATATATTTTTTAAAAAAAAGAAACAGAGAAAGAGTGAGGAAGAGACAGAGAGAAGAACACATAGAGATACAGGTAAACAGAGGGAGTAAACAAAGTAAGTACATACACAGATGCACATATATCTATCTTCTGTTTGTATGTATGTATGCATGTATTTATGTATGTATTTATCTATCTATATCCACCCAACCATCTATCTACCCATCATCTATCATCTATCTCTATATATCTATCAATCTGTATCTATATATAATCTATATATCAATCAATTTATCCATCATCTATCATCTTTCTATCTAAAATCTATCTATATATTCATCTATCTATTCATCCATCTGCCATTTATCCATCCATCTTCTAGTCACCTATATATCTATCTATCCATCCATGCATCATCTAGTCATCTATCCATCCACCATCTTTTGTCTATTTATTATCTATCTATATTTATCTATCCACCCATCATCTCTCATAGTATGTCCTGTTTATCTATCTCTCCTAAAGCTATGGACACGCCCATTAATTGTACCATTTACAAATGAGAAACTGAAGCCATGTCCCCAAAAGGGAAAGGAGGGTGGATCACCTCCTGGTGAGGTGTCCTCCCCAGTCCCTCCGAATGGAATGCCCCATCAGAGCTGACAAATTCCCCGGTGCTCCAGGCAGGTGAGATGAGTTGTTTTCACGGTGTGACCTGTCCCTGCTCGCCAAGGACTCGATAAGATCGCTCCAGAGAGGAAGAGCGACTCCACTCACCAGTTGAGAGGCTGGAAGAGGGAAGTGTGCCCAAGGCCATCCTCCACATCCAAGCCCGTGGAGGGGGAGTCAGAACTGCCCCCGGGGCCCGCTAAGATCATTCTAAGACCCAGAATCTCAACCAACCTTCATGATGAGCTTGGGACCTTCTGTTCTGTGATGAGCTTAGGACATCCTGTTCTGTGATAAGCTGGGGGTTTGGGGAGAGAAGAGGAGTTGGACACTCATCCCTTTGGCCTTGGATAACCAAGAAAGGTGATTGCAAGTTCATCCAGGCCTAGAACATGGCCTCCGCCATGACATCATCAAATATTTATGAAGTGCCTACTGTATTGTATATCAGTTTCTGGCATGGGCACTACAGATATTGTGACTACCCCCAGTGACACTGTCTAATGGGAGAGATGAATAAGGAACAAATAATTGGACAATTAACTGTCTAAGGGTGAGCAAGGCCTAGTCAGAAGTCAAGGTCTGGGGGTCAAGGACGGTTTCTAGAAGGAAGTTACATTTGAGCTGAAAATGGGAGGAATCAACCAGGCAAAATAAGTGCTTCCAGTCAAAAGAGCAGTATGAGCAAAGGCCCTGGAATGGCTTGGCTCATTGAGGAGCTAAAGCAGGAGCTGAGCGTCCTGAGTGTGGGTGGGGCTGGCGAGGGCAGGCAACATTTATTCTTTATCTTCAGAGGGATAGGCAGTCATCAGTTTTTAGCCAAGAAGAGGCATGACCTAAACTCAATTTCAGAAAAATCTCTTCAAGGTTAAAGACAGAGAGGATGACAGTAAACAAAAGCCAAATGAGGAGACTAGAGAGGGAGCTGGGTGAGGCTTCCAGAGAAAGATGATGGTGGGTGGAGCCAGGGGTGTGGCGGGATGATTCAGGGGACAGACTGAGGAAAGGTGGTGGAGGCACCACAGCCAGATGTGATGAAGGACCAGACGTGTAGGTGAGAGAAGAGAGGGGCCAAGGGACCCTAAAGTATGGGGTGTGGATAACTGAATGATGAACTAGACCCAGGGTGGGGATGAGGACTGGGGATGGAGCCGTGATTTCAGATTCCAACTCGGAGACGTGAGGTATTTATGAGACATCCCCACCATATGAGGAAGGGGAGGAAGGGGCTGGACATAGAGCCTCAGACTCAGGAGAAATGTGAACTTGGGATTCACTTATGCAGGGGACTGAAGGTCTCCTCAAGATTAGAAGCCCTTGGTAAGGAGGTGACCTTGGGAGAGAGAGGAGGGGTTAGGACTCAGGGTGAATCCCTACGTGGAAAGGTAGGACGAAGGAGGAGCCGGGCTGGAGAGAGAGGAGCCACATGGAGGTGACGACGAGGGCAGGGACTTGTCCTAGAATCAAGAGAAAAGGGAGCTTGCAAGATGACAGAGCAGTCAGCAAGGTCAGGGTTGCTTGGAGGTGAATGAGATGGGATTCAGGGGCCTGAGTTCACATTCATCTCAGAGGAGCCTGGTAAGAGTGGAGCAGACTAGAGCAGGTGAGGATCGAGTGGGGAGATGGAGGAAAGGAGGGAAGACAAGTCTTTGTCCATGAGGAGACAGAAGAGCACGCAGTCGGGAGGTTTTGTGCAGGTTGGATTGCACTGGAGGCGAGTGGGGATTTAGCTGACACCCTTTCGTCCGGTGTCATGACCTCCTCTAGCATTGTCGTGGAGACAGATTGGAGGATGTGGTGATTGAGCTCAAACAGGCAGAAGCTGTCCAAGGAGTCATGATGGAAACTTCAGTTGGCGAGAGACTGTAGCCCATGTGCAAAGGATGGAACCAAAGCTAAATGTGTCCAAGGAAGTGGGGTCAGAAGGAAGCTGTTGGACTGAGACATGGAAGGGACTAGACATCCCGGAGGCCTCAAAGATGGAGAAGAAGAAAGAAGCTGGGAGGAAGAGGGGGTTCTGGCCAGAGGATGCAACACTCAGATCAGTGGCTCTGGAGGCAGCGCCTTTCCAGCTGACGACAAAGTCCAAAGTGTGACTGTGGCAATAGGGGGTGGACGCAGCATGGACAGAGGGCCTCCTGGGAGAAGGCTAGGAATGGGGAAGGGGCCAGCAGCCCCGTCCCAGGAAGTCGACCATAAGGGCAAAGGCCGGAGGGATCCCCTCTGAAAGGTGAAGTGGTCAACTTTGATCTAAGTTGGGCAACGGGGCCCATTGATACACCTGGGGAGTGGGAGGCAAGATAAGAAAATTGCCTGAGGAAGGGAGGAGGAGAGACTGCCCACACCTCTTCTCACGCCCAGCCGTGCCCTGGGGGGAGGTGGGGAGGGAGGAGATGGCAGAGGTCATAGTTACTTCCTTTGGGGAAGCAGAGGTCATGAGAGGAGCAGACACTGGCCTGAGGCCAACAGAGATGAGCCGGGCAGTGCGCGGACCTTGAGGAGGCCTCGGGTCCAGCATCGGAGACAGTGGGCACCAGGAGACCCGGCTCTGTGCAGTCCACCCTGAGAAACCCTCAGAGGAGCACGGATGGGGACAGACAAGCAGAAGGGGGCTGGGGGTGAGGAAGGGTAAGAAAAAGAGAGCTTTGGGGACATGGAGTGCACAGAAGAGAGGAACGAGCCTGGGGGGGACGTGAGGAAAGAGGCTCCCTCACTGCTCTGCTGTTCTCGACCCCAGCCCAACCTCTGAGCCCCATCCCCAACCCTTCGGGGAGACCATCTGAAACGGTAGAATAAAATGTTCCCAGAAATTTCTCCGTGGGGCAAGCCCTACCAGAACTCCGGCCGTTATCAATAGGTAATTATAAAACAACGGTCCGGGAGCTTCCCTGGCTTCTTTGAAGTTTCTTTTTCAGATCTAAAGCCAAGCTGCCAGCCACAGGGACAAACTCCATCCCCGGTTGGAAAATCCCTTCCTACATCCCATAATAAGTGCTGCACAATCCCAGAATGCTTCGCTTCACGGACGTATACCTGGATATCAGTGTTTCAGAAAGGAAAAGCCTGCTAACCTCCTCCCTGATTGGTCGACCCAGAAATGTCTGTGTTCTCAAGCCCTGAAGCCCCTGAGCCCCACATTTGGGGTGCAGAACCTGGCCTTATCTCTGTGCTCTCTTCCTCCCCAGTAAATCTACCTTTGCTTTTATCAGTGTCCTTGGTCTAAATTCTTTAAATATCTGAAGACAAGAACCCAAACTCGTAGGTAACACATCTACCCTGATGCCCCAGACTTGTCCTGATGCCCACACTCACCAAGCCCAGGTGACCCCAAAACCAGTTCCGCTTTGGGGGCTGCGGGAAACATCGGAGGCGAAGAGAGTTGTCGTACATAGTATAGATCTTTGCCAGGACGCGGGCCAGGAACCAGGAGGCTCCCAGCAGCAGCAGGAGTAGCCATGGGGAGGCTGCCAGCGGCCCCAGTCCCAGCCAGGACAGGCTCAGCTGCAGCATCCTGCAGGGCAGGCAGAGGGTGAGCTCCTGGGGCCTAGGACGGGGCCAGTAAGGGGGAGCTCAGAGGCAGAGGCCAGCTTACAGAGGAAGAGGGCCAAGGGCGTAAGGGATATGGGCAGGTGACAGGACATGGGGGCTCCGGCGGGAAGGGAGGCCCAGGGAAATTCAGAGGGAGAGGGAGAGAGAGGCAGAAAGGGAGAGAGAGGCAGAAAGAGAGAGAGACAGAGAGGGAGAGAGACGAGGAGGGCAGGAGGCAGAGAGAAGGGGAAGGGAGAAAGAGAAAGAGGAATGAAGAAACGCCCCCGACAAGAATCAGCCTGCAGAAGGTTGCCAGGGGCGGCTCCAATTACAAGGAAACCACCGTCCTGGGCCAGCTTGCTCCCAGGAGCGCCCCTGTCAGCCTAGCCTCGTACCTTCTGCCTGGAGCACTTAGTCCGACGAGATCTCCTCACCCTCCTTCTGGGAGGACAAAGTCCCTGGCCGACCTCTGAACTCCGGGAGGCTGGGCTTGGCAGAGTCAGCCAATGCCTGCGTGCCTAGCTGTTTCCTCCCTGATGGCAGTCACCCAAAACTTAAAGCCAGAGCCAGCTGGGTCCAGAGAGAAACCAGCTCAATGTGACAGAGTGTGAGCGCTGGAACCTCAGGACTCGGCACCTCCAAGTGGGGTCAGGGGACAGGTGTGGGTGACTCTCGGCCCTCCAAGTTTGCTTCCTCTTCTACCTTTCCAAGTCTAGGGCTCAGCAGGTAAAACTTGAACTTGATTGTTTAGTTGCCAGGTGAGCCTTGGCCTAAACGTCTCCCTGGCTCCTCCAGGGCACGCAGCCCTACCTCCAAGCAGCCCAGGGCCTGAGCTGACACCTGCCTGCTGGGAAGAGGAACAAAGAACCCAGCCTGGCTGGGGCCTCGCCCATCAGATTCAGGGGTGGATCGGGGTGGAAGGGCCCTTTGGAAAGAGGGCGCCTGGAGGTGAGGGGGTAGGTCTGTGGGGCCATGAGAAGAGGGTCCAGACAGGAGAGGGCAGAGCTGGGAGACCCTCAGTGACTACTGTCTTGCTCTCGCTATCGCTCGGACTGCAAGCTGTGCTGGCTCCTTTGGGGCTTAGCCTTCCCGTGGGGTGAGAGCCGGAGAGGGGTCACAGCTTGTCCAGCTCCTTCCCAAATTTCCCTGGGAAGGGGTCTCAGCCCCTAGGAGGTGTCCCCATGGCCAGGCTCCAAAATGAGGGTGAATTTGAAGGATGCAGCTGAGTGAAAAGTTTGGGACAGACTTTCCTCCTGCAACTGATAGAATGTTGGGGGAACACACACACACACCTCATACCTTCCAGTCCTACATGATCCAGCTCCAGATGCCTGTTCCGGAGCCTGCAGCAGGTGAGGCACACTGCCCTAGATCCCCCCGCCCCCTCCTCCTCCTCCTCCTCCTCCACTGGGTGGGTCCGCCTGCTGACAGGCCCATCCGGAGAAGAGTGAAGGGCAGGGCCAGGGTGGATGAGAGGCAGCAGGGCTGGCCTGACAGGTCTGGGGAGCAGCAGGAGAAGAAGAAACAAAGGTCTAGAGAGGTGTGGTAACGTGTACCAGCCACACAACAAAGCTGTTCGGCATGACAGCTTGGGAGAAAGAGAATCCTGGCACATAGTAGGTTCCATTAACTCTGTAGGGAAGAATAGGACGGAGCAGCCATGAGCTCTAAGAACTCAGAAGGCAGTCCGCAGCCCCGCAGCCTGGATATCACCTGCAGCATCTTGGAAAAGCAGAATCTCAGACCCACCAAGGTGCTGACTGCGAACGTTTTGCCATTGTCCCCAGGAAAGGGAGTTTACTTCCCTTCTCCTTGAGTCGGGACTGGCCTGGGTTGCTTAACCAATAGTTTGTGGTGCAGGCGGTGTCATGCCAGGGATGGCCTTGAAGACAGCTGGCAGCTTACACCTATATTTGCTCACAGGACACATTTAATGCCATACAGAGAGATGACTGGCAGACGATGTAGATCAGTAACAGATGATGGAGATAGATAATAGATAGATGATGGGTGCATAATGAATAGATGGGTACGTAGATGATTGGTAGACATCTGTGCTAGTAGTTCTGTTTCTCTGGAGAACCTGGACTGATGCAGAGGTGAATCTACTTCCTCTCTCCCTGAACCCGAGCTGTCTTCGGTCACCTCAGGGACAGGTTTGGGTGTAGCTGCCAGGTGAGTCTTCCAGATCATGAGAAGACTTGAAGCTCCCTTCCAGCCCCGTTGGGATACACCCTGTTGTACACAGGGTGTTAAGAGGAAGCCCAGGCCGCACCACAGAGAGAGGCCTTACATTAGCAGGAACTGAGGACCCCAGCCAACAGCCAGCACCAGATGGCCAGCCACATGAGCGAGTTATTGTGGAAGAGGACCTTCCAGCTGCAGACAAGCTGCTCCAACTGACGCTATATAGAATAGAGCAGCGGTTCTCAACCTGTGGGTCGTGACCCCTTTGGGGGTCGAACGACCCTTTCACAGGGTCGCCTAAGACCATCCTGCATATCAGATATTTACATTACGATTCATAACAGTAGCAACATGACAGTGATGAAGTAGCAACGAAAATAATTTTATGGTTGGGTCACAACAGGAGGAACTGTATTTAAAGGGCCAGAAGGTTGAGAACCACTGGAGTAGAGACAGCCATTCCAGCGGAGCCCAGCCAAATTGTAAATTGGTGAGCAAAGTAAAGTTTGTCAATCGAAGCCACTAAACGTCTCGGCAGCTCATTATGCAATAACAGCTAACTGGAACAGATATTTCCCAACATGTTTGGAGTCCTCAGAAAAGTGGTTGTGTGATCTTGCTCCCTGGCATATGTCATCAGTTTGGCTCAAATAAACTCTTATAAAAAATCTCTTTAAAAAGTGGTTATGTGCGCATAAATGTTTGCATAGATACGGGAAAATGTTCATATATGCAACGTGTGAAAACTGAAGAAGAAAAAAATAAACCCAAACT
>NW_006287458.1:507764-508511 GCF_000327345.1 Myotis davidii | reverse complement strand
GAGGTAGGGGGGTAAGAGATCAACCAAAGGACTTGTATGCATGCATATAAGCACAACCAATGGACATAAGACACTGGGGGATAAGGGAGGCTAGGGGACTGTCAAGGGCGGGGGAGGACACATATGTAATATCCTTTGTAATACTTTAAGCAAAAAATAAAATAAATAAATAAATAAATATCATTATTGTTATATTAACTTTGGAGACATACCCCACACACACACTTGATCCTTAAGTCCCTCCGTTGTAAAAAGGGCATAACAACAGCCTGTGGGGATTGGGGATTGGGCATAAGCACAGGTCTATGTGCATCCTTTAGTCTGAGTTCCCCAAAAGTCGGCTGTGACACAAGAATTCAAGTGCAAATCCTTTATTCTGAGGCAAAAATTCAACTGTAAGTTGTTTCTTTGGGAGGTGATCCCAGGAGATGCCAGTAAGGCAGTAGGAAGGGAGGCAGGGAAGGGAGGCAGCAGGGAAAAGGTGCTTTGAAAAGGAAGTTCCCACTGTTGGAACCTGGGGCTCAGTCCCCCTCGGGACCTCTGGGAGAGAGCAGAGGACGCGCACCCAACTGTCATTAGTCAGGGCTGCTCGCAAGCACGTTTTCTCCAGAACGTCCTGCTTGCTGCAAGGCACGGAGGGGCTCTGGACAGGGGCTCCTGCCTTGAGCAGGAGCACAGCCCCATGTGGACAGTTATAGCCGTTCAATGAGTGGGGTTCTCCCCTCCTCTCTTTCCAGCACCCACCCC
>NW_006287458.1:484614-507692 GCF_000327345.1 Myotis davidii | reverse complement strand
CACACACACACACACACACACACACACACACACACACACACAGGAGCCTGTGTCCCCAAAGCATCCAGCAGAGGGAGCCTCTGACACACTCAGCAGAGGAACCAGCCTTATGTGACGGCACCAGGTATACAAAGACTCACACGCAGGTGGAGGCGAGTCCTGGGCCCCACGGACCTCATGCCTGCCCTCCTCCCTCAGTCATCCACCAAGACTCTTTGTGAAAAGTCAACGTGCATGCCGCAGCTGGTTTGGCTCGGTGGATAGAGCGTCGGCCTGTGGACTGAAGGGTCCTGGGTTCGATTCCAGTTAAGGGCACATGCCTGTGGGCTCAATCCCCAGTGGGGGGAGTGCAAGAGGCAGCCCATCAATGATTCGCATCCTCTCCTCTCCTCTCTCTCTCTCTCTGTCTCTCTCTCTCTCTCTCTCCTCCTTCCTCTCAGAAGTCAATAAAAATATATTTTTTTTAAAAAAAAGGTCAACGTGCATGACAAACATGACTAATCTATAAAACCCACAGGAGAACCGAGGAGCAGAGGGGCAGTCATGCGCCAGGGCCACCGCTAGTAAGGAGCAGAGCCTGGGCTTGAACCCATATATGTCGCATCCCAAGGTCGTTATTTCTGCTGGCACATGACGGGTTTGCTCCGAGGCATGGGTGGTGGGAGTGGGTTGAGGGAGGCTGGTGCAATGTTTGGGGAATAATGAGCGCTTGGAGACCCTCCCTCGGGATGGGGGTGTGAGAGAGGCAGTGGGTGGCTCCTGCATGTTGCCCACTCAGTCTACCTCGGAAAGGGCATTCCGGCCGACGATCCCAGCACACACCACCAGGGGGCGCTCCAGGATCGCCAGCCCAGCTTTGACTCATCTCCAGATCCCCCACCCCGCGCCATCTCGGCTGATGCCCCTGAGCAGAACAAGGAGGCCCAAGGAATAGGACTCAGGGCCCCCTTTGAGGTCCCCAAGGATAGCGTTGTTGGACCTTAGGTTAGTCATTTCACTCTGGGGAACTCAATATCCATCTCAGGATAACAGTACCTGAGAATTAAATGAGATTATTAAATGGAAAGGACACACAAGAAGAACTCAGTCAATTTAAATATCATTATGAGCAGAACAAGGAGGCCCAAGGAATAGGACTCAGGGCCCCCTTTGAGGTCCCCAAGGATAGCGTTGTTGGACCTTAGGTTAGTCATTTCACTCTGGGGAACTCAATATCCATCTCAGGATAACAGTACCTGAGAATTAAATGAGATTATTAAATGGAAAGGACACACAAGAAGTACTCAGTCAATTTAAATATCATTATTGTTGCCGTGGCCGGCTTGGCTCAGTGGATAGAGCATCAGCCTGCGGACTGAAGGGGTCCAGGGTTGATTCCGGCCAAGGACACATGCCTGGGTTTTGGGCTCGATCCCCAGTGAGGGGGGGGGGGGGGGCAGGAGACAGCCGATCAATGATTCTCTCTCATCACTGATGTTTCTATCTCTCTCTCCTTCTCCCTTTCTCTCTGAAATCAATAAAGAAATATATTTAAAAATAAATATCATTATTGTTATATTAACTTCGGAGACCCCCCGGGCTTCATCCTCCTAAAGACTTGAGAATCACTCTAACCTTCTTCTCCGCTTATACCCCCCCTTCCTGTCCCACCTGGACCTCAGCCACCCTTTCCCCTGGGTTTTCAGCCCCCTGTACTCCCTTTCAAGCCACCTCCCTGCCACCCCAGGCTTGATCCTGATGTGTCCTGTTCCTGCTCACACACCTCCTGTAGCTCCCTATTGCCCTCAGCATAAAGGCTGAACTGTGACATAGCCTACAGTTCCTACAGGATTGGCCCCTCCCCACTCTTCATCCACACACACACATACACACACCCTAGTATCTCAGTCTTCGGGCTTTAAACACCATCTGAATTCTGAGGCTTCCCAAATGTCTGTCCTAGCCCAGAACTCTCTCCCAAATTTGAGGCCCATCTATCCAAGTGCCAGCTTGACGGTCCAACTGCTCCTGGTCCAAACGGACATGCTAATCTCACCCCCAAAAACAACTTGCTTCATTCAGCATTCCCCATCTCTGTTGATGGTACGCCAATCTTTCCAGGTGCTCAAACCTGGAAACCTGGGGACTTGCCCTTCTCATGAATCCCACACTCCGTCCATTGGCAAACCTGCCAGGACTACCTTCATGAAACAATCATTCCTCATCAGCGTCCAATTGCCCCTCTTCACCTGTACAGCCCCCATGTAGGTTTTAGCTACAGTCATCTCTCTTTGCCCTCCTCTGCTCAGAACCCCCTATTTTTCTCACAATAATATCAGTGATTTTAAGGCCCTGTGTAAATTTACTTATTTGTTTGCTTTTTAATCACTTGTTATCTGCTCCCCTTTCTAGAAAGTCAGTTACATGAGAGCTCAAACACTGGTCACAGTAGATGTTCAATTTGATGAATTCATATGATTATTGTAGACGCTGTCATTGCCCCACCTTCTATATCACCATACCAGGGACTATTCCATCACCTAGTTCCCCCAGCCAAAGACTTGAGAATCACCCTAACCTTCTCCTCCACTTATACCCGACCCTTCCTGTCCCACCTGGACCTCAGCCACCCTTTCCCCTGGGTTTTCAGCCCCCTGTACTCCCTTTCAAGCCACCTCCCTGCCAGAACAGGCTTGATCATGATGTGTCCTGTTCCTGCTCACACACCCCCTATAGCTCCCTATTTCCCTCAGCATAAGGGCTGAACTGTGACATAGCCCACAGTTCCTACACGATTGGCCCCTCCCCACCCTTCCTCCTTTCTACCCCTCTACCCAGGTCCAGCCACTCTGGCCCCTTGTGAGTTCCTCAGCACACCATGCTCTCCCTCATCTGCATACATTTGCAGATGCTATTCCTCTGCCTGGAATGCTCTTCTCTCCCTTGCCACCAAATTCTACTCCCACTTCAGCACCAGAGCTCTCCCTGAGCCACCCCCACCAAATGTTATGCTCACCCAGCACCACGGTGTCTCCCTTGGAGCACTTGTCACAAGTTTAAGTAAATATTTATATGTAGAATTATTTGCTCAACATTTGTCAACCCTGTCCTCTTGAGGGCAGGAATCAGGCCAGCTGTGCTCCTGGCCCAGTGCTAGCAGACATTTCGTTAATAATGCAGTCTGTTGATGAAATAAATGAATACACAAACTCTCCCAAAAAGTCTCAGTTTATGTCCAAGGACAGATGATTTTCCAGCCTCCTAGCTCACAGCTTCCCTCGGCTGCTTCCCAACTGTCCAAGGTCCCTCATTTCCTTGCTGGGCTCTGGATGTCAGGGTCGGGTCACTCAAGCCCAGCGGTTCTCAACCTGTGGGTCGCAACCCCTTTGGGGGTGGAATGACCCTTTTACAGGGGTCACCTAAATACATCCTGCATATCATATATTTACATTACGATTCATAACAGTAGCAAAATTACAGTTATGAAGTAGCAACGAACATAATTTCATGGTTGGGGGTCACCACAAACTGAGGACCTGTATTAAAGGGTCGCGGCATTAGGAAGGTTGAGAACCACTGCTCTAGCCGCTAGACAAGCCGCTAGTGGGTGGATGATGGTGGATGTCTGTATCCCTTGCTTTTATTCTACAAAAATCAACATCCTTAGCAAAGGGCCTTTGAGTAAGGGAGGAAGAGGTTTGGAAGGAGGGTTCAAGTTTACAAAACAAGAAAAGCAAACAGCAGGGCCACAGGAGGTAGCCTGATGCCTGAGAAGTTCGCCCATGCGAGCTGGGGGCTTCAGGAAGGCGATATCCAGGTTCAAGGCTCTGACCGCGGGCTCCAGCTCCCAAGTCCTCCATTTAGAAGCCCGTCCGATCCGCGTGGGGCAGGGCTTGAATCCAGGATGCTTTAGATGTCTGGCCCTTAGAGTCTTAGAAGGCTCCGTGGAAGAGGCCTGAAGACCTGAAGCCGCAGGATGCTGGGGGCGGGGTCTGGGCCCAAGGGGTGTGGCCTAGCCTGGCCCTCAAACCAGAGGACAGCACTCGGTGGGTGGGTCCCGGAACTCAAGGGGCGTGGCCTTGCCGTGAGGGGCGTGGCCTGCACCTGCCCGCTGCTCAGTGGAGCCCCCCGATCCCCCTGAGCGGAGCCTGGACTTCGAGGGGCGTGGCCTATGTCCACAGGACTTAGGGGCGTGGTCTGGTCCCTCGAAGGCGGGGCTTCGGCCTCTAGGCGGGGCTTAGGCCCCGGGCTCCGCAGGGGCGCACCGGCGCTCAGGCTCAGGCCCGCGGAGGGAGGGGCTCTACGTTGAGCCAGATGCCATTCTCCGTGCGCAATATGAGCTCCGGCTTCCGCCGAACTTTGCGCGTTCGGTCCACGCTCAGGCGGAAGCGCAGCAGAGTCAGCGCCACGGCCACGCGCATCTCGGCCATTGCGAAGCTCTGTCCGATGCAGTTCCTGGAGGAAGAACGACCGTGAGTGGGGTCCCTGGAACTGGGTAAATGACCACCCACCCCTCCGAACCTTGGTTTTCTCATTTGTAAAACAGAACAGTGCATCATAGAGCCTTTGGGAGCCTAAGAGCCCAGAACGCAAGGCCTCGCGCACAGTTGTTGCACTGAATACTGAGGGTCGCTATCACAGATCTGATCTGGGGGCGTAGGGGTGCATTGAGGACAGGAAGAGCATGCCAGGTTGGCAGGTAGGACACCTGGGTGGGATGCGGGCTCTGTCCCAGAGAGGCACATCCCTGGCTTTCCACTGGCCTGGGTGTCCCTCCTACACTTGGGGAAATAGTAGTTACCTGGGTCCTGCCGAGAAGGGCACGAAGGCCAGCGGCGAGCGCTGCTGCGGCTTGTCCGGATCAAAGCGATAGGGATTGTACACCTAAGCAGAAGCAGCCCGGGTGAGTCTGGGGACTTGCCCACCCATATCAGCTTGGCCCCCTCCCTCAGCCTCTGGGGAGCAGCCCAGCTGGACACTGCATTCCAGCCTCACTGCCTCCTTTTGCTATCCAGGCATGCCAGGCTTGTTCCCACCCCAGGGCCTTTGCACTTGCTGTTAACTCTGCCTGAAACACACTTGCCCATGCTCTTCACACTTCTCAGGTCTCAGCTCAAACATCTCTTCCTCCACAGATCTTTCCTCACCATGTGAGCTAAAGTACTCCTCTACCCCCACCCCCACCCCCTCCGTTTTTTATTTCCTGTGTACATTTATCAATATCCCAAATCATCTAATTTTTGCACTTTTTTCTTTACACTTCACTGTGAGTTCCATGAGGGTAATGACAATATCTTTCTCTGTCCTCAGCACCCAGCACAGGGTCTGGCACACAGTAGGAGCTCAATAATATTTGTGGACTTAATGAATTCGCAGTGAGTGGGGGATCGCTGGGGAAAGGGGGGTTGGGGGGGCAGGGGGGACGAGGAGCTCAAGTCCTGCATCTAGCCCTGATGTCTGGTTCCCTGGGAAGCAGGGCAGGGGAGGCCACACTGCCCCAGGACTGCCCCCTTCTGAAGAGGACACTGAGGGAGAAGAGGAGCTCACCTTGGAGTCAGGCCACACTGTGGGGTTGTAGTGGGTCCCATAGATGCTGACCAGGCAGATGATTCCTGTAGGAAGGGGTGAGGTCAGTGGGGCAGAGGGGAGTCAGGGAGACCTGCTTTCCTTGGAGCCATGGTGTTCCATGAGCCATCTGCCACGTCCCCTGCCCATCCTTCCCTGGAAAATGCTGCTACATGCCTCCCTAAGAGGTCTCCATCCCCCACCCCACCTCCCCCCCTGCTCTGCTGGCCACACAGGGCTCTTTCTCACTCACACATCTGGCATTTCTTCTCCTAGGCTCAAACCCCGCCCGTGGCTACCTGCTACCCTGAGGATCAAGTTCAAGTGCCTTAATCTGGCATTGAAGGCCTTTCACTATCTTCACTTCCGACCTCCAAGGCTCACCTCCCACATTTACTCTTCCAAGCAGCCCTCCCTGCATTCTTCCCAGATAGAGCCATCCAGCCTTCTTCTGGGCTGCTCCGGCCCCTCTCCCTCCCTTTAGCCCACCCCCGACCTCATGTGGCTGGGAATGTCTGTGCCCTGCTGTGTTCCCCAGCGTGGTCCTGGAGATGAGGCCTCTGTAGATCCCCAGCATCACCCAGGGCAGGGCTGGGTCTCCAGGGAATATCTGGCAACTGAACAAAACCAACCCTCCCCTACCTGTACCTAGAGAGGGCCTGCCGTGCCCCACCCACTGCTTCCTGTCCCTCCGTACTCACCCACCTCTATCTCCCCCCTGTACACTGGGTCTCCCGCATCACCCCAGAAGCAACAGCCACACAGAGAGCCATCCCATTTGCGGGATGGTGAACCTGGGGTGAGCATGATGAGCCCCGTGAGCAACAGAGCAGCCAGGCAGCAGGGAGCACACAGTAGGCACCTTTGGGGATGATGCGCCCATCCGGGAGCTTGATGTCCTCCGTGCAGCGGCGGGAGACCAGGGTCACGGGTGGGAACTGGCGAAGGCTCTCTTTGATGCACATAGTGGTGAAAGGCAGCAGCGTCAGGTCATCCCTGGGGAGCACGGAATGGGGGTGTGAGTGCTCGAGGCCAGGATCTCAGACCTGCCCCAACTGCTAGCATTTGCAGTTGTGCCCTGCACACACCGTTAACCCTGTGGCTGACTCTGAGCAAATCAGAGCCGTGCTAGTGGGCTTCTGCAGGCCCAGCGTTAACCCAGTAACGGATGGATTATGGGGAGTCAGGGCCACTGGAGGAGGTGCCCAGAAAGCCAGGCAGCAGCAATTTGCCAGCTTGTGTGGATCAACTTCAGTATTAAGAACCCATACATCCGCTTCCTTTACTGTTACTCACTTAATTTTTTTCCTTTGGAATCCAGAGCCCAACATTGGATTAATTCTAACTCTTGGTTCATGATTGAGTGCAGTGGTCGGCGAACTCATTAGTCAACAGAGCCAAAGATCAGTAGTACGACGATTGAAATTTCTTTTGAGAGCCAAATGTTTTAAACTTAAACTATATAGGTAGGTACATTGTTATTAACTTAAATAGGGTGCCCCTAAGGCTTAGGAAGAGCCACACTCAAGGGGCCAAAGAGCCGCATGTGGCTCGCGAGCCGCAGTTTGCCAACCACGGATCTAGTGGTTTTCTTTACACCAACAGGTTCTCCTTCAAAGAAACTTTATGTTGCTACTTTAAAGGGCAAATGGCATGCCCGGCATAAAAGTGTCATAAACGTAAGCACCCCTGGGAGACCAGCAGAGAGTTACTAAATTCTGGCGAGGCACCATCCCCTGCCCAGTCCTTGCGACCGGGAGCACCGTCTCCCGTTGTTAAAAAGGCAGTTAGTGCCGGACAGTGTGGCTCGGTGGTTGAGGGTTGACCTATGAGCCAGGAGATCACGGTTCAACTCCCAGTCGGGGCACATGCCCTGGTTTGGGGCTCCATTCCCAGAAGGTGGCGGTGCAGGAGGCAGACGACCCATGATTCTCTCATCCATTGATGTTTTCCTCTCTCTCTCCCTCTCCCTTCCTCTCTCAATGAAATCAATATAAACATATATTTTTTTAAAGGCAGTTAGCACCTGGCCAGAGTGGCTCAGGTGGTTGAGGGTTGTCCCGTGCGCCAAAAGGCTACCTGTTCAAGTCCTGTTCAGGACACACACCTGGGTTTCAGGTTTCATCCCCAGTCAGGAAGCGTGACTAAGGCAACCGATCAATGTTTCTCTCTTACATCCATGTTTCTCTCTCTCTCTCTCTCTCTCTCTCTCTCTCTCTCCCCCCTCCCTCTCTCCCTCTCTCTCCAAAGCCTCCATACACAAGTGAAAACTTCCTTTCCACTCTCTAAGCATATTCTCTGGTGATTAAAAAAAAAAAAAAGCAGTTACCAAGGTGTTAACGATCCAATGGCACCCACCCGAGAGTTTCTCCCTGAGTTCAGAATCTGAAAGGCTGCCATTGAGCCACTTTCTCTCTGTTCAATGCTATTTACTGCTGTGTTTTCTTTGCTTCACCCAGAAGCAGCGCTACACAACGCACATATGAGGTCAATTGGATTATTGTTCCTGATTCTTCACTTTTTCTTGTTTTCAAATTATACACCTGCGCCCTGTGCCCTGTGCTTCTGCAGTGCCTTCCACTTCGATGGGTGGAATATGCGTCCCAGCCCATTCCTGTTGCGCCTGGCCATGTGACTTGCTTTAGGTGATGGGATGGTGAGATGCAAGCAGAGGTTTTAAGTTGTTGGGCTCTCAGTGATGATGGGACGAGACTCGACTTAGGGTGGTGAGCACACAATAAAATATACAGATGCTGTATTCTAGAAGTGTACACCTGAGAGCTGTATCATTTTAATCAATGTCACCCCAATCACATTTTTATAGTCGTGTGCCTCTTTGTGCTTCTGAAGTCTACCTTGAGATGGACATGCCCAGAGTAGTTGCTGGTTCAAGGAGCATGAAAAGCTATGTGGCACAGACCCTAGCCCAAACCTCAGTTTGGAAGCAACCCCATTCAACTCAGCATCGCTCAGCAGTACAAACGTCATATGCAGACAAGAGCAAGAAATAAAACAAATGCTTGCTGTAAACCCCAAAGATAGAGGCTGTTTGTTATGCAGCATTATTGCAACCATTGCTAGCTAAGACACTCCTAAGTAAGAACTCCTACATTATGAGCTAGGCAGAGACATGTTGGCATCCTGTTTTACAGTTAAAGAAATTGAAATTAAATTGGATCTTAAGTGATTTTTTCACTTAAGATTGAGGTCAGAACGTCAATAAGTGGTAGAGCAGAGCGACTCACACCCCAGGCTCAACCTGTCCCCACCATCCCCATGACCCCCGACTGACCACTCCAGCTCCTCCAGCTCCCGGCCTTTCATGACTTCCTGGATCTCTTCCCGGCACTTCTCCTGGTACTCTGGGTACTTGGCCAAGTTAAACAGCACCCACGAGAGCCCACTGGACGTTGTGTCGTGACCTGCAGGCAAATGAGGAGCTAGCATGGAGGCTTCCTGGAGATAGCAGAGATGCTATCTTCAGGAAATGGGGACCCCCCATCCTCCCCCAGCCTTGCACCATGTCTTCACCCTCAAACATGAATGTGTCCGCCTCAGCTCGGATGTCCTCATCTGTCAGTTCCTTTCCATCTTCATCCTGGAATGGGCAGCAGACAAGGGTCAGCCCACTTCATCCCACCTTCTGCATGCTAGGGGCTCCTCCAAAGTCATACATGCTCCCCTCTCTCTCTTAAGCCAAGCTTCAGGAGAAAGGATTCCCAGATGGAAGTATGCAACTTGTCTAAGAAAGATGAAAAGAGCCAACCGGTTTGGCTCAGTGGATAGAGCGTCAGCCTGCGGACTGAAGGGTCCCAGGTTCGATTCCGGTCAAGGGCATGTGCGTTGGTTGCGGGCACATCCCCAGTGGGAGATGTGCAGGAGGCAACTGATCGATGTTTCTACCTCTCTGTCTCTCTCCCTTTCTCTCTGTGAAAAATCAATAAAATATATTTAAAAAAAAAAAAGATGAAAAGAGTGGAGGCAAGTCAAAGTTGAGGAGAAGAAAGGAGTTTGTGTTTCTTGAGCAGCTCTACACCAACAATCTTGTGATCGGGTCATGTGATCATCCTATATAATAGAGCTAATATGCTAATTAGACCAGACGACAGAATGACCTTCCAGAATGACCTTCCGGAACAACCTTCCAGAACAACCAGTGAGCGGGGGGTGGGGCCACGGGGCCATCAGCAGCCGGGGCTGCAAAGGCCTACCCTTGCACGAATTTCATGTATCAGGCCTCTAGTTATGTCATAAATGAGGAAACAGAGGCTCCAAGGGAAGAGTCAGATGACTTAGGTCAAGCATCCATGAGGCATCGGAGTCAGGAGTGGAGTCTAGGGCTATGTGAGTCCAGAACCCAGGTACTGCTTAGAAATTCCGCAGAAGCACCACACATGGGTGGTCACCTATCTCTGAAAGTGTCACATGTCTTCAAGGCCATGTAAGTGTTGTGGACTTCTGGAGCTCATATCTTCAAGTCCTAACCCAAGGGACCTCTGAATATGAGCGTACTTGGAGATAGGACCTTTGCAGAAGTAATTAATTTACTAGGGATCATTAGAGTGGGCCCTAGTCCAATATTACTGCAATCCTTTTAAAAGAGATTAGAACAGCCCTCACCAGTTTGGCTCAGTGGATAGAGCATCGGCCTGTGGACTGAAGGGTCCTGGGTTCGATTCTGGTCAAGGGCACATGCCCAGGTTGCAGGCTCGATCCCCAGTGGGGGGCATGCAGGAGGCAGCCGACCAGTGGTTCTCTCTCTCATCATTGATGTTTCTATCTCTTTCTCCCTCTCCCTTCCTCTCTGAAATCAATAAAAATATATTTTAAAAAAATAGAGATTCGAACACAGACGTGAACAGATGGCAGACCACGTGAACATACAGGAGAAGACAGCCATCTACAAGCCACGGAGAGAGGCCTCAGAAGAAGTCAACCCTGCCAACAACTTGATTTCAGACTTATCTCCAAAACGGAGGAGGTGAATTCCTGTTGTTTAAGCTACCTAGTGTCCGGCACTTTGTTACAGCAGCCCTAGCAAACGAACATAGTAGGTCTTACATGTTTTGCATCTGCCTGCATCCTATGCCTAAGTTAGTTTGGGCGTTTATTATTTTAGGCAGTTCCTGCAACTCCTGAGGAGGCCATCCTGGGCAGGGCCCACCCTCCAGGGCCCCGCCTCACCTTGGCCAGGAGCAGCACATCGATGAAATCCAAGGTCTTGCCCTGCTTGGACTTGAGCCAGGCCTCGGCCCCCTGCTGGCGCAGCGCCAGCCGCCGCTCCTGGATGACCTCGGTGGTGAAGTTGTGCACGGTGTCACAGGCCTGCCGGAAGCGCCGCCCGTCTGCAGTGCGGTAGTAGATGAAGTCGATGTAGTGGTGCAGGCGATATTGGCGTCGGACGGACAGCGCACTCAGCTCAATGATGGCCGAGATGTAATCGCTCATCTTCCTGCCAGGGAAAAGGGCCGTCAGTGTAGAGCCAAGCTTCCTCTCCCAGTGGGTAAGTGACAGAGAGAGGCCCTGGCCCTAGCCGGTTTGGCTCAGTGGATAGAGCGTCGGCCTGCAGACTGAAGGGTCCCGGGTTCAATTCCTGTCAAGGGCACCTGCCTGGGCTTGATTTCCAATATGGGGTGTGCAGAAGGCAGCCAATCAATGATTCTCTCTTATCATTGATGTTTCTGTCGCTCTCTCCCTCTTCCTTCCTCTCTGAAATCAATAAAAATATATATTTTTTTAAAAAGAGAGAGGCCCTGGATTAGCTATATTTTCTTGTATTCCCGATGCTCTACCATCTGGGACCTCCCTGACTAGAGAGACACTGCCCCCCCCCCCCCACACACCAGCCTATTCTTAGAGACTCACCCAAAAGCATGCCTTTCTTTGGGAAACCAACCAATCCAGAGCCCCTACTCCAAACCTTATCAAGCTGAGCCCCTACCCCCTGCCTTAATCACCAAGTACTGGACAGCCAGGGGCCCCCTTTTGCTCCAGAGCCTGCTGAAATATTCCAAACGAGCCAATCCTAAGCCTGCATGCCCTGCATTTCCCACTGATTCCTAGAAACACCCCCCAAAGTCTTTTGCCGGGCTCTCTCCTGGTGCTTCCCCATGTGGCCCGGTGTCGTGTGGCATTTCCCCTCCTCTGGGGAGCCTCGTGGCAGTCATTTTCTGAACTGTTGGGCCTCACCATACCTGGATAAAACTACAATCTGGGTGCATTTTAAAACAGGTCCAAAGAGGGATGAGGAATTCCAAACTTATGTGACAGCACTGAAATTAAACTGCCACAACCCACAGAGTGGGAGAAAATATTTGCAAATCATGTATCTGATGAGGACCTTGTATCTACACTACTTAAAGAACTCTTAACACTCAATAAAAAAGACACACCCCAATTTAAAAATGGGCAAAGGATATGAATAGACATTTCTCCAGAGAAGATATAAAAATGCCCAACAAGCACATGATAAGATATTCAACATAATTAGCCAAATGTAAATCAAAATCGCAATGAGAGACCACTTTACCCTGACTAGGATGGCTATAACCAAAAAAAAAAAGAAAACAACACAGATAATCACAAGTATTGGTGATAATATGGAGAAATTAGAGCCCTCACATACTACTGGTGGGATCCTAAAGAGATCGTAAAAACCACATTAGGAAAAAGTCCAGCCGAAACCGGTTTGGCTCAGTGGATAGATCGTCGGCCTGCAGACTGAAAGGTCCCGGGTTCGATTCCGGTCAAGGGCATGTACCTGGGTTGCGGGCACATCCCCAGGAGATGTGCAGGAGGCAGCTGATCGATGTTTCTCTCTCATCGATGTTTCTAGCTCTCTATCTCTCTCCCTTCCTCTCTGTAAAAAATCAATAAAATATATTTTTTTTAAAAGTCCAACAGTTCCTCAAAAAAGTTAGACATAGAATTATCATATAACCCAGCAATTCCACTCCTAGGTATATATGCAAGAAAATTAAAGACGTATATGTACTCAAAAACTTGTGCACAAATGCTTATAGCAGCATTATTCATAATAGCCCCAAAGTGGAAACAACCCAAATGTCCATCAACAAATAATCAAGTAAACAAGATGTGGTTTTACACAGTAAGTGAAATATTATTCAGCAATTTTTGAAAAATGAATTACTGATGCACATGACAACATGGATAAATCTGAAAACACAGTGGTGAGTAAAAGAAAGCAGGGACAAAAGTCTGTATAACTCCATCTATGAAATTTCCATAGTAGACGACTCTGTAGACACGGAAGGAAGATGAGTGATTGCCTAGATCTGGAGGAGAAGTGGGTTCTGGGAGGTGAGTGCTTACATGTGTAGGGGCAGTTAGAATCACAGTGTGATGGTGTAGGCCAGTGGTCTGCAAACTGCGGCTCGCGAGCCACATGCGGCTCTTTGGCCCCTTGGATGTGGCTCTTCCACAAAATACCGACTTCTGCGCATGGGCCACGAAGTTTCAATCACACTGTACGTGCGCACCCACACGTGGTATTTTGTAGAAGAGCCACACTCCAGGGGCCAAAGAGCCGCATGTGGCTCACGAGCCGCAGTCTGCCGACCGCTGGTGTAGGCGGTGGGGTCTCTCCAGGTGGCTGACTAGTCCTTTCTCTGCCTTGCTTGTTTCCGCGTCAGCAGAATTTGAAATGGCTGGCAGTGGGCGGGAAAGGACCCCGGGAAGGCCAGGGTGAAGGCAGTTCCTTGCTCACAGAGGGTGAGCTTACAGTTTCCACTGAACTGTATTCATTGGCACCTAAAATCTAGGACGACCACCACGGACATGTGGGCGCGACCGCTGCTGTGTACAACGCAGTCATCTGGACTACCTCACCACAGAGTCCATTGAATTGGCAGGAAATGCATCAAAAGACTGAAAGGTAAAACAGAATTACCCCTCCTCGTTTGAAACTTGCTATTCATGGAGATGAAGAATGGGACTCTCATCAAGGCTACGATTGCTAGTGGCGGTGTCATTCCACACGCCCACAAATCTCTGATTGGGAAGAAAGGACAGCAGAAGGAAGGTCTTGTGTTAGATTCCTGGTCAAGGGCTTGATCCCAGTAGGGGGTATGCAGGAGGTAGCTTATCAATGATTCTCATCATTGATGTTTCTCTTTCTCTCTCTCTCCCTCCCTCTCCCTCTCCCTCTCCCCCTCCCTCTCCTTCTCCCTCTCCCTTTCTCTCTGAAATTCAGTAAAATATATTTTTTAAAAAATTAAAAAATAAAGGCCAGAAGGTTGAGAACCACTGGCCTCTAAAGGATGCTTGGATTTCTTATGCTCTCAGGACTCTAAGTACTCTAACAGCTGTCCAGTGTTGGCGAATCCAGGGGACTGTATCTCTGTGGAAAACACAATTTTGCCTTTTTGTACTTCTATTTGAGCAAGTTGGAAATTTTTTTTTAAAATATATTTTATTGATTTTTTACAGAGAGGAAGGGAGAGGGATAGAGAGTTAGAAACATCAATGAGAGAGAAACAATGATCAGCTGCCTCCTGCACACTCCCCATTGGGGATGTGCCCGCAACCCAGGTACACGCCCTTGACCAGAATCGAACCCGGGACCCTTCAGTCCGCAGGCTGACACTCTATCCACTGAGCCAAACCGGTTTCGGCGCAAGTTGGAAATTTAATTAGCTTTCCTAGCAACCAAATGTCTGCATTTGAGTCTTAACCTTATTTAAGTGTTACCTGTGGCTTCAAAGAAGCTATCGATTCTAACGTAATGAGTTTTGATTGAGATGACTGTTTTTTTTAAAACTGTTTGGATTTTAACTGTGATACGAAAGCTACATTAACAAATGTATGGTTTTGTACAGACATAATTTCCACTCTGGTGGATAAATTGAAGTCATATCATCCCCCAAAATAAAGTATATTTTCTTTTTGGTGAAATCAAAACCCTTTTCTTTTTGGTGAAAATATTCTAAGATTTATTATGGTTGGATTGTATACCTTCAATAAGTGAATTGTATGGTATGTGAATTACAGCTCAGTAAAGCTGTTATTAAAACAATAACAACAGCCCTGGCCAGGTGGCTCAGTTAGTTGGACCGTCATCCCATACACCAAAAGGTTTTGGATGCTATTCCCAGTCAGGGCACATACCTACGTTATGGGTTCGACCCCTGGTCTGGGTGCAAACAGGAGGCAACAGATTCATATTTCTCTCTCACATTCTCTCATTCTCTCTCTCTCTCTCTCTCTCTCTCTCTCTCTCTCTCCCCTCCCTCCCCCCATTCCTCTCTCTCTAAAAATCAACAAAAACATATCCCCAGGTGAGGACTTAAAAACAAAACAACCATCATAACAAAATCACTGGGGGAGGGGGTCAAGGAGCTGTCCTTGGTCCTGAAGTGTGCTTGTTTTCATACACTTTCACAGTCGGTCATTTTTTTGTTTATTTATTTGTTCATGGTTACTGCTTTTTCCCCCACCAACATATAAGTTCCAGAAGAGCAAGACATTGTCTGTTTTATTGACCACTGTATTTACAGCCTAGTCTAGGACTAGCACATAGTAGGCACTCGATAAATATTTCTTAGATTAATTAAGGTCATCTCCACCTTACCCAATTGAAACATATCCCTGCAAAGCCCTGAGTAACAAAGTCAGAAGCTTGTTATTGAGGACCTACTATGTGCTACAAATTTGACATTCATTGTGTCCCTTATTTCTTATATCCCCACCTAGATTATAAGCTCCAAAGAAATGGGTTTTTGTCTGTTTCCTTACCATATTCCCAGTAGCTAGCATAGTGCCAGGCACATAGTAGGTACACAGTGAATATCTGATGAATGAATGAATGAATGAACCAGGGCAATGGTTATTTTACTAATTCATTCAACAAATACTCACAGGGCTCTACTGTGTTCCTGGGCAGTGCTATATCATTTTATTCTTAAAGCATCTCTCAGACAATCAAGGATGGTCATCAAACAAAAACACAGGTTCAGAAAGTGGGGGGATACTTTCCAAAGACCATATAGTCTTCACAGAATAAGGGAAACTAGCATTTACTGAGCACCTATTATGTGCAAAGCCATCCTATCTAATAATAGACAAACATGGTAATTGACCGTACCTTCACTACGCCTCCCATTGGCTAATCAGCGTTATATGCAAATTAACCACCAACAAAGATGGTAGCTAATTTGCATACTGCAGGTAGGGGGGACCAGCGCAAGCCGCCATCTGGGCCCCCATGTGCCGCCTAAGCCCTGCTGCCAGCTGGGACTCCCGTGTGCGGCCCTGGGCAGCAGGGCTTGGCGGCGCGATCAACCCAAGGAAGCCCTATTCTTGCAGGAAATTTCCTGCAACAGGCTTCTAGTTGATTCATATTATCTCATTTAATTCCCACACCATGACTATGGGGAAGGAATTGGAATTCTAATGGGGGGGGGGGCGATAAGGAAACAGGCTCAGAGAGGTGATGTCAGTTTCCCGGAACCACACAGCCTGTCTGGCAGAGCCCCAGCAGCCCATAGGTGCCGAACACCACCTTTTTCCTCCCACCACCTTGCCCTGAAAGCAGCTAGTCCTGTCTTCCCCAGGTAGGCCACACTCACTCCTGGCAGTTGCTATTGTAGCTGAAGACACATTTCTGAAGACTGTCCAGGGTCATGAGGCTGACATGCTCAAACATATCAAGGGAGACCACTGGACCCTCCGCCAGGCGCCGCCATTTAGCCTGGAAGAGAGAGACAGCAAATGGGCACAAAGAATGCAGACTTAAAGCCTGGCTGACAAGGACACACCATAATAGGTGCACGCTCACTACAAGCCCCATACAGATAAAAGAAGTGAGGCTTTGTGACATCACATGGCTCACCCGCGAGTTGGAGCCTGACCAGCCTCACTTCCAGGACATCCTCTGCCCATGACACCTTGGGACTCACATGCATGATGTTGGTGCACTGGTTGAAAATCTTCATGTAGGGCTTCAGGATGTCAAAGTGGAAGGCGGGAGTCAGCAGGCGGCGGTGCCGGCTCCACTTCTCACCTTTGCTGAGCAGCAGCCCATCCCCTGGGCCCAGAAGACTGAGGTGAGGGGTCTCTCCTATTACTCTGAGACACCCCAAGAAACCTCATGCTCCACCCCCCTCTTCCCTGAAGCCCAGCCTACCCAGTCCCACACTCACCTAGCCAAGGCTTCAGGAAGCCATAGAAAAGGTCATCCTTGGGGGCAATGGCGGCTGTGGAGACAGAAGAGCAATGATGACTCAATCCAGAATTCTGACCTTTGACCTCTGCTTCTGACCTCCTCGGGACTCCTCTCTGGGCTCCAACCTCCCACCTCATCCCTCCAATCCATCCTAACACCTACCCCAGAAAGATCCTTATAACATGCTGACCTGAACATGAGGCTCCCCTGCTCAAACACCTCCCATGGCTCCCTATCGCCCTGGTAAAAAAAGTTCAAGCTCAGGTTAGCATCGAAATCCCTGTCCCATCTTGCCCCTGTGTGCCTCTCCCACCTCATCCTTCAACATCCACTAAGTAACCCCAAAAGCTGTCTCTCACTTCCAAACCTTTGCCCAGGCTGTGCTCCCCATCCTGAATGGCCTTCTCCAACTTCATCCATCCCCACTTTTCTGCCAGCTCAGGCCACCGGAATTGTATCTTCTATGCTTGCCTCCATCCTTGCCCTCTCCAGCCTGTCCTGAACCCTGGCCCCATGGGGATCTTAACTGACTCTACATCGGACCATGTCCCTTCCTGCACCAGTTTCTCAGCCCATTTTCAAAGCCCTAAGTGAACTACCCCAGCTCAGACCGCTCTCAAAGCATCTCTATCCCCACCCCACCCCACCCCCACCCCCAACACATACTTAATGTTCTAACATCATAAAACTTTTCTCAGCTCCTTGGGAAAAGCTGTGTTCTCTCTCTGCTCTTCTTTCCACCAGATGCCTCTCTGCCTCAAACACTCTTTTCTCATCTTTCTAGTCTCTGCGTGAATACCATACCCTCCCCGACCAATCACTCTAGATTGCATCCCTCCCGTAACAATCACCTTAAGGGGAGGGACCACGTTCATCTCTGGTACATTGGTGCTAAATAAATTTTTGTTGTATGAATGAATAATCAAAGAATGAATGGAAGGATGGATAGATGGATGGATGCATGCATGCATGAATGAATGAATGAATGAATGCATGCATGAATGCATGCATGAATGAATGAATGCATGAAAAAGCGAATGAATTAGTGAATGGATGAATGAATGGATGGGTAAGTGAGTGGGTGGGTGAATTCCTTTTCTATATGCTAAACAAATTTGGGACAGAATGGGTAGGGGCCTGGGAAGGAAGTACCTGAAACTCAAGTGATGTCACTTTAACTGAGCTGTGACTCAGCTGCCTGCACACACACTCCCCAGAAATTGGCCAATCACTCACACAGTCATCTGTCCACTCATTCATTCCCCCATTGAACACAGGCCTCTTCTGCCACCTTTCCGTGCCCAACCCATGCTGGATGATGCTGGAAACCCAGAGATGGCTCAGCTCCACGCCCTGCCTGGAGGAGCTCAGGGCGGGGTGGGTGGGAAAAGGAAGCAGAAGCACGCCATGCAGTTATCAAGATGGTAGGAAGTGTGTCATGAGAGAAGGGAGGCACAGAGAAAAGGCTGTTGGAAGTCAAGGCGAGCTCCCTGGAAGAGGAAATATTGGAGAGGAAAGTGGGAGTCTAGCTGTTCTTCTCCTCTCTGGGCTCTGGACTCCAGGCTAGGACTCCCAGAAGGCCTTCTGACTCACAGACCTGTCCAGTGGTTGTCCTTTTCAAATACCTCGCCCCCAGAGTAAAACACAGGCTCACTCGCTTTGCACAAAGGTACTCTGTGTCCAACTCCTGTCTAATTTTTTACTTTTCCACACACATCATCTTCACTCCAGACACCCCAGATCCCCTGAATCCTCCCAGCACTGATCATTGCTACAATGTGAATGAACTTCAAAAACATTATGCTGAGTGAAAGAATTCAGTCACAAAAGACCACATTCTGTATAATTCCTTTCCTATGACATACCCAGAGTAGGAAAATCCATAGAGACAGAAAGTAGATTAATATTCACCAGGAGATGAGGAGGGGGGAAACGGTAAGTGATTACCTAATGGGCTCAGGGTGTTTTACGGAGTCATGAAAAATTTTGAAACTAGAGAGAGCCGATGGATGGTTGCACAACAGTGTGAACACACTAATTATCTTACACTCTAAAACTGTGCCCTTTACAATAGTTAATTACATGTTATGTGAATTCCATCTCAATAAAAAATGAATGTATCAAACCAAGCTATAATTATATGCCTATATATCTAGCACGCCTTGTCCTCTGTGAAGCATTTTCACCTACTTCCTCGCATTAATGTTCTCTGTCCCAAATGCCCATTAGAAGATAAAAACAAAACAAAACACAGAGGGTCCAAGAGGACTCACGCCTTCCTCGGGGCCCATCAGCTGTGCTGGTTTAAGCTCAGAGCAGCAAGACCCCCAAGGAGGCCCCAGAGGGAGATGGAGTCTGAGTTTGGGGCCAGACCTGTCTCACCCCAGGGGGCGTAGGCATGGACGGGCAGGGGCACCCTGAGGCCAGGCCCCACCCTCCCCAACCTGAAGTCCCCATCCTGCTCCTCTGGTGGGGGAGGCCGTGGTACCCTGCCTGTCCTGAAGGAGGGGTCGGGGGAGGAAGAGGCGTCAGCATTTACTTAGTGCCAAGCTCATGTGGGGGCTCTACTTCCTGATCTACTTGGAGTCTCAAACCGTGCAGGATAACATTTAGGAAACTAATGCTGTGGGGGGCGGGGGGGGGAGAAGGAAGAGGGTGGGTGAGAAGGAGAAAAGGAAGAGGCAGGGAGAGAAAGAAAAACATGTATATTAAAAAGACAGAAGAGAAGAAACCCTACGTTATATTTTTAGCGCCCACCTACGTTATATTTTTTGAGTCTTCACAACAGTCCCATTTTACAGATCAGAAACTGAGGCCCGGAGAGCCTGGATGAATTTCTGGGTCACACAGCAAGTATGTGCTTCCGTCAGGATTGGAACCAGCCCACCCAAGACCTGGCCCCAAGGCTCTTCCCAAACGCAGTGCCCATCCCTTGAAAGAGTCACCTCTCCCAGGGCCTCAGTTCCTCATGTGTGCAACGGGGATGGTCTCCCCTCACAAACGCAACAGTGGGGGATGTAAAGGCACGGGGAGGGCATCGTGGGGGGGGGGGAAGGACAACAGCCCCTTACTCTTTCATGGCTCCTGGTAGCAGCCTTGAAGGCAGTCTCCAGACGTATGTTTGTAGAGGCCCAAGCTGAGGCAAGAGATCCTAAAACGCCTGGGACTCTTTCTTCCTCATCCCTGTTCTCTCAAATGCCCCCTGATGCTTTTGAAGGTGCCCAGCTACCTACATGCGAGACCACACTGAAAACAGAGACAGACGCACTCAGCCCCAAACAGTGTGGACTGAGAATGGGAAAGTCCTGGAGAGAGGGGGATGGTCTGCTGGGGAGTCGGGGAAACCTTCCAGGAGGACGGAGGGTGGTCATTGGAACTGGGTGTTGAAGGCTGGGCAAGAGCTTACCACGCACACTTGGGAGCCCTACACAATGGGGTGGGTGTAGATTGCAGAAGAAAGAAACAATCCTTCTAGATCTCTCTCTCCGCCAGTCAGAGTCAGCCCAAGTGAAGAAAGCAGGCTATAGGTTGGGATAGTCAGAACCCAAGTGATGGGAGTGCCATTAGAATTGAGCAATAACCAGTTAACAAAATCTTGGGCAAACAACTACTTATCCAAACCTGTTTGCGTCTGACTTCCCAGTGGATGGGCATTCTCTTAAAGTTCCTGGGACTCTATTAACCATACCTTTTCCCATGCTATTCCCACTCTCTGTGTTGCCATTTCTGCTTTGGCGAACTCCTATTCATTCTTCAAAGCCCTACTCAAATGACCCTTATTCTGGATAGCCCACCTGCCTTAGAAGCCCAGGTGGACTCTGGGAGTTGAGGGTTTACCCATCACTCAGAGGCCCAGCCCACCTACCTGAGGCGCTCACCACGGGTTTGATGTAATCAGGGTGCACCAGAACCACCAGTGGCAAGACAGGTCCCATCCACACCAAGATCACATGGTGCATGTTGTCCAGCACCTTCTTCTCATCCTGGAGGCCCATCTCATTTGGGAGGTACTGTGGAGGTGGTAGGAAGGGAGAGTGAGGAGGTGTCCAGCCCCAGCTTTTGCCAGTCCTTCCCCCCTGCCGCCTCCCTGCACCCCAAGCAAGCCGAGAAGGGCGATTCGACTGCAGACAGTGGCCGCACCTCACTGAGCCTCCACTTCCTCATCTGAAAAGTGGGGACGAATCAACCCTCTGTCTGAGGACAGTTGAGAGAATTCATGGAATACCAAAGCATCAGAACCCCAACGCGGGGCCCGACACACAGCTGATGCTCAAGAAATAAAAACAGGCACATTAAACACGTTCATGATACTGGTTGGTACTGATCAAGGTTTTGCTCTGTTAGTAATAAACTATTCCTAGTATTGTCATATTTAACACATGCATGTTCTTGCAATGTTGGGCGCTGTTTGGGGCATTTTTTAACAGATTTATATGTTCAACCCACCCAAGAACCCAGTGAGAGAATTGCTACTATTTCCCCTTTTTACTTTATCTGAAGTTACAGGTAAGTGGCTGTCCTGGTTTGGCCTCCCCAGAAACAGGTCCTGAGACAAGAGTTCTAGGGCAAGGAGTATATTTGGGTGACCCCAAAAAACATGGGGAAGGGGAGAAGCGACAGAGGCAGGGAAGGTAGCCAGCAAAGAATAAGTTGTCAAGAAAGTGACCACCATGGGCAACCAGGACTCGGTGCCACCAGGGACCCCTGCGGGGACACGTATCTCAGCGTCAACCCACCAGCTCACACAGTCCCATAGTCACTGGCTGAGAGCCCTCCTGGGGCTTTAACGCTCAGGCTCGCCGTCCACACGGCAGAGTGGGCTCCTGCTGCTGGAAAAAGCCCTGGAACACAGGTGCTGGCAGCCGGAAGTCAGGTCATTGCACCCAGAAATGGGCCCAGAGGATATGGACAGGCCCTGGGCACCACCGGCCATTATGGCGGAGCCAGGATTTGAACACAGGCCACCCGGCTACCACATACCCGCTCTGAACCAACACGCTCTATGAAACAGAAACATTTCAGGCTCAATGTCAGATGCGACTGAACTCAAATCCACCCTCAGCCACTGTGTGACCTTGGGCAAGTCACTTAACCTCTCTGAGCCCCAAAGATGGAGTCCACAATATAGGGCAGATCCATCCTTGTTTCACAGGCTGTGAGAATTAGGGGAGAGCTCAGATCGGAAGGGGCCTAACCCAGTGCCTGGCCAGTGGTGAGGCCCAGCAATTACAGAATGAATAAATGAACACATGACTCCTCCATAGCTCCGATGCCTCCTTCTCTATCAGGATCGGCCTACCTATAGGACCACCATCCAAACCAGGGGAGTAAGGGCATTGGAGATTCAGCATGAAAGATGAGAAGAAGTTCTTCTAACAGGAAATTATATTCTGGGCAGAGGGCACAGTTTCAGCAAAGGCCATGAATGGGGGGGAAGTGGGCGTCCTGTGACAGGAATAGGAAGTCATTCCATGGGATGGGAGGGGTGGGTGGGACAGGGGAGGAGGGGAGGAGTTGGAGCAGAAAGGGCCCTGAACACCTTCAGACAGCAGTGGGAAGCCATGGAGTGTGTGTGAGCAGGGGAGGGACATGGTGGATTCAAGAATCCCTCTAGAGACAGGATGGGGGATGGACTGAAGAAGTGAGACTGGAGGCAGGGGTCCAGGGAGGAGGGGGGCATGAGGCCTGAGCAGAGGTGAGGATGGAAGAGAGGGATGGGATTCAGGCACAAACAGGCAAAACCTGACAAGTGCTGGCCCCAGGGGGATAATTCCAAAAAATAAGCTCAATAAATGTTCTTTGTACTATTGAGTGGAAATGCATCTCCCACTTCCTTCTTCTGAGACACTCCCTCGAAGCAGTATCTAAAATGTTTCTAGATGTTTCTGTCCCTGCAGGACCCAGAAGCTGAGCTGCACCATTGTGTAGCCGCTTCCGTGCCAAGCCCGCCCCAGAGGTGACTGCTGGAATCATCAAAACAATCCCATAAGGCTATGAGGCATGAGCACAGTCCTTGCAATACAGATGGGAAGACTAGGTCTGGAGGGGGAAGGAGCTTGCCCAAGGCCACACAGGCAGCAGATGGTCAATAAGGGCATCAGGTCCATGCTCCCTCTCCCTAGTCCTCTTCCACACTCAGCATGGGGCCTCAGAGCCCTCTGGACTTCTCTCCCCTGGCCTGTGAAGTCCTTCTAGAAAAACCCAGCCTTTCTTATCCAGAAAATAGAGGTTGGCCCTAACCGGTTTGGCTCAGTGGATAGAGTGTCAGCCTGCAGACTGAAGGGTCCCAGGTTCAGTTCCGGCCAGGCACTGACCTTGGTTGCTGGCACATCCCCAGTGTGGGGTGTGCTAG
>NW_006287458.1:480444-484495 GCF_000327345.1 Myotis davidii | reverse complement strand
CTGAAGGGTCCCAGGTTCGATTCCAGCCAAGGGCATGTACCTTGGTTGTGGGCACATTCCCAGTAGGGGGTGTGCAGGAGGCAGCTGGTCGATGTTTCTCTCTCATCAATGTTTCTAACTCTCTATCCTTGTCCCTTCCTCTCTGTAAAAAATCAATAAAATAAATATTTTTTTAAAAAAAAGAAAATAGAGGTAGTAGAGGGAAGAGAGCTAAGAGCAGGTGTGTTGGAGCCAGAGAGCTGGGTTTGGACTCCAGCTCTGCCATTCACAAGCTGTGTGACCTAGAGCCAGTCACGTAAGCTCTCTGAGCCTCAGTGTTTTCAGGTGCAGAGTAAGGATAGTAAAGGGACCGACCTCCTAGGATTGTCAAGAAGACTAAAGGAGTAAACATTTATAAATCGTCTGGCATAATACTTGGCACATACATGTGAAATAAGAAATAAAATGTGCCCTGGCTGGGTGGCTGAGTTCATTGGAGTGTCGTCTCAAGCACCGAAAGGTGGCGGGTTCAATCAAGTACAGAAGGCAGCCGATAGATCTTTCTCTCTCACATCCATGTTTCTTTCTCTCTCCGCCCCCCTCCCTCTCTCCTTCAAATCAAATTTTTAAAGAATCTTTTTGTTCAATTTATTGATTTTTAGAGAGAGAGGAAGGGAGAGGAAGAATGAGAAACATCAATATGAGAGCAAAATATCAGAGTGAAACATTGATTGATGCCTCCTGCACACCACGTACCAAGGATCCAGCCTGCAACCTGGTACGTGTCCCAACCAGGAATCAAACTGGCAACCTTTTCGTGCGCTGGACGATGCCCAACCAATTTTTCACAGAATATATATCTTCAGGTGAGGATTAAGAAAGAAAGAAATGAAATGAAATGCGAGGAAAAGGTTGGCGCCATGACCTGGGACTACAGCATTTAAGAGGGAGATAAAGTATGAAACCAAGTTGGGGTTGGGGATGGAGCAACAAAATCTACAGGACCATGCCCCCCTCACCCCCCACCCGGGCCCTAGAATCTGATGAACTTCACAGGCATTGGTACCTGTATTCTGAATATGAAATCTTATTATATCACAGGATATAACCTCTATCACATGAAAGGTACAGCCATAGCCTGGAATTACAGAGAAAGCTTTGCCGTAAGCTCTGCCTCATCCCAGCCACGTGACCTTGGGCAAACTGCTTGCCCTTTTCTGAGCCTCAGTCTTACATCCTGGCTCCAACCAGTTTCTTGGGGGGGCGGGGGAGGGGGGGGGATGAGGAAAGCCAACAGTCCATCAGGCTCCCTGAATGCATGGGATCTGCCCCGCCCGGCCCGCCCGGCCCACACGCACCATGCCCAGGTGGCCCAGCAGCCAGTTGCGCCGGGGCGGCTGGGGGAAGCAGCGCAGCCGGCGGCAGGTGACGTAGAAGTGCCAGCAGAGCCGCAGGCACCGCAGCAGCAGGTGGAAGAGGAAGAAGAGCAGGGAGAGGAGGAGCGCGGACACGGCATATAAGCGGAAGGTGGTCTTCTCCAGTCCCAGCAGGCGCAGCAGATGTTCCGTGACGGGCAGCATCCTGGGGGGACACACAGGGTAGGGGTCAGTGCCGACGGAAACCGCCCTCCGGCCACCCGTATGCCATCTGCAATATGCACAGTGACCTGTGGAGTCAAGCCTGGTGTGCCTGGCACACAGTAGGTGCTCAATACGTGTGAGTTCCAGAGGCCAAGAGTACATCTCTCTCCTGCCCTCAGTGGTCTCCGCCAGCTAGCCAGACGGATGCCCCAGTGCCCACCACATGCCCTCAGCCTTGACTTTGCAGGACATCCCTCCTGACTTCTCTGCCCCCGCAGCTGGTCAGAGAGCTGGAAAATGAAGACACGCCCTGCCCCCAAAGCAGCTCTCATCCATGACGGGGGAGCATTGCTAGATCAAGATGCCAGCGCCTTCTCCCCTTGGGTGCAATGACCCTGAGGTGTGGGTTCCACGTGCACTACCAACGGGGTTAAACTCCAGCTGGCCACAATAGAAAGTTTCTCTGTGATATGCTCCACTTCTTTCTCCTCCTCCTCGGCCTCCTCCACCTTCACCTCCTTCTTTAAATTGAGATAAGGGTCACACGACATAGAAGGAACCATTTTAAAGTTCACAGTCCAGTGGCACCTAGTGCATTCACACGGTTGTGCAACCATCACCTCTACCTAGTCCCCAAATGTTGTCATCACCCCAAAAGGAAACCCCGTCCCCCTGAGCTCCCCATTCCCCCCATACCTACAGCCCCCGGCAGCCACTGATCTACTTGCTGTCTTTGTGTAATTACCTGTTCTGGACATTTCAGATCAATGGAATCATACCACATGTGACCTGTGTTTGGCTCCTTGAACTTAGCATGATGTTCTCGAGGCTCATCCACGTTGTGACATGCGTCAGCGCTTTATTTGTTCTGCTGAGTGACTTTCCATGGTAAGGATATATCCCAATGTGTTTATTCATTCATCTGTTGATGGGCATCTTAGATGTCTCCACCTTTTGCCTATTGGGACATGTGCTGCTATGCATCTGTGTGGGCATGTATTTGTTTGAGTCCCTGTTTTCACTTCTTTCAGGTTCACATCCTCCTTGCTTTTTCTGGGATCACTTCCCAGGTAAACTGCTTGCTCTCAAATCCCTGATCTAAGGTCAGCTCCTGAAGCAGCCAACCAAAACAAGGTGGGTGGGTAACAATAATAATAACTCAGTGACCAGAACCGGTGCCCTGACTACATGCTGTCTCGTGGAATCTTAAGTCAATCCTTAGAGGGAGGTCCCATCATTCTCTCTATTTTCTTTTCTTTAAAAAAAAAACACCATGTTTTATTGATTTCAGAGATAGGGAGAGGGAGAAAGAGATAGAAACATGAATGATGAGAAAATCATTGATCGGCTGCCTCCTGCACACCCCACACTGGGGATTGAGCCTGAAACCCAAGCATGTGCCCTGACTGGGATCGAACTGTGACCTCCTGGATCATTGGCCAGTGCTCAACCACTGACCCACACCAGCCAGGCTCATTCTCTCTATTTTCCAGACAACTAAACATCTGTTCCCCCAGCTCAAGGGAGACAAGAGCTGGCCCCAGAAGACCCCATCAGAGGCCAACCTCAATCGCCCTCACAGGGAGAGCCATTGATCTCAGGCAATGCCAAGGGGATTCCTGGAAGGGTGGGTCCTATCCTCACCTCTTCTTTCTACCCAGTCCTACCAGACTGGGTTCCCTCTACGCTCCTACTTCCCCCGGCAACACAGATGAAGAAACCCTGCACTTCAGGTCCCCACCTAAGCCTCAGTCCCCACCCACTCCAGCTGGTGGTGCCCCCGGGGCTCAGACTCCCAGGCTCTTCCACCTGCTGGTGTCCAGCCACATCAACCGTGCAGGAAACATGAAGTTTCTATTGGTCACTGCATCCTGGGAAAAGATCTGGGTAGATCATCACCAAATTTGGAGAGGCCAACTGGGATGGTCTGACTTAAAACGAAGATGACACGAACTCTTGTTAGGATGGCTACTATCCAAAACAGGAAATAACAAGTGCTGGCCAGGATGCAGAGGAACCGAAATGCATATGTATTGCCGCTGGGAATGTAACACGGTACAGCCAGGTTGCGGAAAACAGTATGGAAGTTCCTCAAAAGAAATGATACAGAATTGCCGTATGTTCCAGCAATCCCATTTCTGGATGGATCTCTAAAAGCAGCAAAAGTAGGGGCTCAGATATTTGTGCGTTCATGTCCACAGCAGCCTTATTCATAATGGCCAATAGGTGGGAGCAACCCAAGTGTCCATAGAAGGATGAATGGATAAACAAAATGGGGTACATCTATACAACGGACTATTACTCAGCCCTGGAAAGTAAATTCTGACACATAACACAACATGAATGAACCTCGAGGACACTGTGTTAAGTGAAATAAGCCAGTCACACCAGACACAAATACTGTGAGGTCCACTTCCATGAGGTCCTGAGAGTAGTCCCATTCCTAGAGACAGAGAGTAGAAGGGTGGGTGCCAGGGGCTGGGGGGAGGGGG
>NW_006287458.1:476856-480265 GCF_000327345.1 Myotis davidii | reverse complement strand
GGGGGAGGGATGGGGAGTTAGTGTTTCATGGGAACAGAGTTTTAGTCTCGGAAGATGAAAAGGTTATGCTGATGGATGGTGGTGACGGTTGTACAGTAATATGATTGTACTCAATGGCACTGAACTGTACCCTTAAAATGGTTAAGATCCTAAATGTTATGTGTATTTTACCACAATTTAAACTCCTTTAAAAAAAAAAAATACAGACTGCCCGGTATAGGGGAGCTGCCCCGGAAAAGGTCCAGGTAGGGTGGGGGTGGGGTGTGGGCAACCCCCCAAAATGAAGCACAGAGAGCTCCAAGTCACAAGCCCCAGGCAGATGCTCCGACTTGTGGACAATGACGTGCCATCAGGCTGCCTCTCTCTCGGGCAACTCGAGGCGACACGCTCGACAGGAAGCAGCCGTGGGTATTTCTTTCTTTGCCGATTTAACGGTGGATAACGATTCCCCCGGCGACGCCAAGAAGCCAGCGAGTGACTGCTACTGAGCATCGTGCTCTCCCTCTGCATGCGTCCACATGCCAGCCCTTTGCCAAGGGCTCTGCATGCATTTCTCCAGCACTCAGTTGGCAAATCATGTGGGAGCCCCTGCTATGTGTGTGACTCTGTTCTGGGCACTGAGGAGACAAAGGTGAGGCAAAAAAATACAAAGTGTTTCGAGGACCCATGTGAAATTCCTCATGGTGGCTGCCTCCAGAAGGGGCCTGGAAGAACTGGGGGCAGGAGTGAAAGGGAGACTTAACTTTCCCTCCTCGTTTCTAGGGGCTTTTTGATTTTCTAAAGCGTAAGCACATATTGCCCATTCAAAAACGTTACTAAACAGGAAATTGTAGGGAGTTGCAAGGGTGTGTTGGAACTCTATACTTCTTACGTATTTTACTCTAAGTCTAAAATGTCTCTTTAAAAAATCAGGTCTAGTCCTGACTGGTTTGGCTCAGTGGATAAAGCGTCGGCCTGCGGACTCAAGGGTCCCAGGTTTGATGCCGGTCAAGGGCATGTACCTTGGTTGCGGGCTTCTAACTCTCTATCCCTCTCTCTTCCTCTCTGTAAAAAATCAATAATATATATTTTAAAAAATTCAGGTCTAATTTAAAATTAAGTAGTCAAAATTCATGAAAACATGAGTTAAGATGCTTTAATTGGCAGGGAGGAGCATGTTGTGGGGCGCCGGCAGGTTTCTCTCTCCTGACCTGGGTCTGATGACATGTGTGGTTTCAACTTGAGAAAACTCCTGAACGGTCCAGGTCTGGAATGTGCACTTCCCTGTATGGACATTACACTTCAACTCCAAAGAAAAGAAAATGTAGTCTGGGCATGGTATCATCCTGTAAAATGTGAGGTTTAGACTCAAACAAGCCTCGATTCAAAATCATAACTCTGCTCATCCCCAATAAAGCAGCAGCCTGGAGAGAGCCGTGTCCCCACTCTCAGCTTCCACTCACCGATCTGGAAAATGGGTTACAAATAGCAGGACCTCCCTGTTAAGGTTGTTTGGGACACTTTGGTGAGGTGAGGCTTAGCGGCTAGCATGCAAAATTTTAGCCGTCGTCCCTAATTCTGCTGTTATTCTTTTATGGAAATGACACACAGGATGCTGTGGGAGGCCGGCATGCCCACTCCCCTCTGCACCAGCCCTCAAGCTCATCCCAGACCCAGGCAGGGCACGCAGCAGCCCTGCCCTGGCAGAGGTAGCCCCGCCTGTCCTGCGACGGCCCCATGTTATCTGGAGATGGAGGTGCCAGTGGCTCCAAGGCCCACGCCCATGGAGCTCTGGTTTGTCAGGTTAGCCCGGCCGCCAGTCGGGGACTTGTCATACAAGGTGTGTGGGCTCCTAGGAAGGAATTCAGGACAGAGACCCTGACCTGCCGGAAACCGTCTATCTGCCTCTCCTTGAAGCACAGGTGCTGGGGCGCACCGGCAGCCTGACAGCCCAGCACATGACACTGGTCCCACTGCCCCACACCCCGCCTCTGTTCTCCACTCCCCCATTCTGACGCATGGCACCTCTTTGACCCCCTCTTTGCCAAAGGGCTGCCCCACCCAAGACTCATACTCTCCCAAAGTGCCAGGCCCCAGAAGGCCCGACGGAGAGAGAGCTTACCCCAGATTTCCGAGGTTCTGAGAAAGAACTTCAGGGGCAGTTCGGAGGGCAGGGCCAAGTGGACAAGTTGGCGTGGGGAAGGGGGAGTCTCGCTGCAGCGTTGGGCACACTGTAGGAGATCTTGGCAGAGGAAGATGTGTTAAAGCCACCAGTCGTAACCTAGATCATCCCAGGGCTGCAATGGCCTGTGAGCCCCATCCGGGGCAAGTGTGGCCACGCTGACATGTGAGACTCAGAAAGAATTCTATAAACCTCTGCTGTGTGCCCTCGGGCGAGTGTCTATGCCACTCTGAGCCTGATCTCCTCCTCAGGAAGACAGGAGCCATAGTACCCACTTCGTGACGCTGTTAGGACAACCCAGCATTTTTAATGTGCTCAGCTGGTGCGTGGCACACAGGAAGCCCTTGATCGAACCTCTCATTGCTGTTAGTGCCACCGTCAGACTCAGGGTTGTGACCCAGCCCCCTGGTATTTGTAGAACAGGGCCCAAGTCTTGCCGGAGAGGAGAGTGAGGGTCGCATTTTGTGAATGGCTCCTGTGTCATGCAAGCCCCTCTGCAGATACCTACTCAGGTCACCAGCGGCTGCCAGGCCAGAGCTAATGTTACCACTTAGAAACCCAAGCCGGGCCATACAGACAGAGAGGCCGGGGCCATTGGAAAGTGCCCAGGATGTTGGGGTCACACAAGGCTGGTTTGTTCAAATCCCAGCTCACCCACTGTCGCTCTGTCTTCCCCCCACCTTCAGCCTGATACTCCCCAGCTGGTGGGCCTCGGCCGCCTGGCATGGTCCCGGAACAGCTAGCTACCGCCTGGTCCAAGGGGTGAGTGAGAGGCCGGCCCCTGGGGCACCAGAGAGCATCGCATCACCAGCATCCAACAAACGCCAGCTGGGATCCACTGCAGGACCTCACACAACCCTCACAGCTACTTCTGGGGGCCCAGGAGGGCACCCTGTCTTCATTCAGGGGCACTCAGCGGCCTGTGCCTGCTATGGGTGGGCAGGCGGAGCAGAGCATAAAGTCTGTCGGCGGGACGCACAGCCTCCCTTTTAAGACAATGAAATCCCACTGATGCCAATCAGCCCTCAGGAGGCGGCACAGGGCAGAGCACGCTTAGGGGGGTGGGGGGGGGGCAGAATGGGGTGGGTCTTCTTGAGGCCCCTGCCCACCTCGGACACCCAGAAAGGATGCACCCAGGACTCCTCGACGGGCACAGAAAAGTCTGCGCTCAAAAGTAGCGACCGTCTGGGACACACCCTACCGCCCCCCCTCCCCCCTGCCCCCGAACCTGAGTGTCCCGGACGCGCA
>NW_006287458.1:469064-476763 GCF_000327345.1 Myotis davidii | reverse complement strand
GGGAAGGGAAAGACGCAGAGACCGAGTTGGAGAGATGAGAGATGGAGAGAAAGACGCAGAGAGACAGCGAAAGAGACGTGCGGACGCCCAGAAACCGCAAACGCTCAGGCCCCTCGCCCCCTGCTCCTGCCGGTGCCGGGATCTCCTCCTCCATCCTCCCTCAACACCCTCCTCCCATCCCAGCACTCCTCAAGGCCCCCACTTCAGGGCCTGCTCCCCAGCTTGGACAGGGGTCCCTAAGTCAGCACCCCTGATCCCCAGAAGCCCCCAGGAGCCTCCTCCGTGGCCACCAGGAACCCAGACTCCACCAATCTCTGGGAGCCCGGCCCTCTGCTCCCTCTGCATCCTGGGTCCAGCCCAGGCCCCTGGGGCTCTGCGGCTCGCCCTCCAGGAAAACCTCCGGCCTCAGCCAGCAGCACCAGACTCTAGCTCTGCTCCTCCCACCCCACCCTCCCCATGCCAGCCACCTTGACCCTCCCTTGATCCTATCGTTGTCTTTGGCCAGCCCCTCTGCTCTAGGTGTGTCCAGACAGGGTCAGCCCCACCTCCGGATGTGACAGAGATACCATTCTTCGGTGGGTGGGTGGCTGGCTGACCTGGGCAAGTGGGCAGGCAGTTGGGAGGACTCACGGTTGGCCTCTGACTCTCCTCGGTCTCCTCAGGGCCCAGCAGACCAGATGCCCAGGAAATATCTGTCAAAGGCCTGGTGGGGGGGCAGGGGGAGACAGCCACAGGAGGCTAGAAAGAGCAAAGGCTCCAACTATTATTGCCAGCCCATCTGGGGAAACTGAGGCACGGGCTGCAAGCTCAAGGGGAGGTGTGACTGTCTGAGTTCAGGCAGGGGCCAGGTCAAACACGGAGGAGCCTGAAGCTAGGAGGAAACAATGAGTTCAAAAGTTAAAACCCTAAAAAGCTGAAGAAAGGAAGTGCAGATGTTTTCCCCAGGATGGCTATTCCAAAGTCTTTTGATTTATCAAAAATAAATTCTGGATGCAGTTACCGACTTCGTGCCCAGCAGGTGAGCCAGCCAGGTGGGAGGTCTGACCTCGGGGCTGGTTAGCTTGGTGGGTGGGGCCGAGAGGTGAAGCAGGTCCCGAGCAGCGCTGAACTCTCAGAGGACAGAGCCCGGGACCAAGGCCAAATGGAAGGCCCTGTCACACAGTGGTTAGAGCGTGGACTCTGGAAGCAGAGGGTCCAAATTGCTCCATCACACACTCCCTGTGAACCACAGAAGATTGTTGTAGCGCTTTAGTACAGCGGTTCTCACCTAAAGCAATTCTGCTCCCCCCCAGGGGACATTGGGCAATGTCTGGAGACAGGTTAGGCCATCACACCTGGGGGTGGAAGTGCTATGGGCATCTAGTGGGTAGAGGTCAGGAATACTGCTAAACACCCCACAGTATAGGACAGTCTCTCACAACAGACTGTAATCCCAGATGTCAACATGCTGGCTGGGCAAGACTAGTAATTTTAGATAACACATGGAGGAACATTTTCTATGTTATATATTTATGCTATATGAGAGACTTGGTTTAATGAGTAAAAAACACAGTCTTGTTGGTATAAGTGATGTAAGTTTTTTAAAAATAAATAAGGTTTAAAAGGAAAACCACTAAAAGAAAGCCATTAATTCAGTAATGGAAACATATTACATAGGTGGGGCAAAATGGTGACAGAGGATTGTGAACGGTTGAAATTTCAGAATCAGACACCATCTGTCTGATTTAACAAAGATGGAGGAAGAAGCTCAAGATCTCTTTGGGAACTATTAGGGCACCAATCTTTTCACCAGTCCCAGAAAACAAGAAGCAGATAGCTCAAAACTTAAGAGAGAATTTAAAAACAAGTGCAAGCCCCGCTGGCGTGGCTCAGTGATTGAACCAGGAGGTCACAGTTCGATTCTCGGTCAGAGCACATGCCCAGGTTGTGGGCTCTATCCCTGGTGTGCGGTGTGCAGGAGGCAGCCCATCAGATGAGAGTGATTCGCTCTCATCATTGGTCTCTCTCTCTCTCTCTCTCTCTCTCTCTCTCTCTCTCTCTCTCCCTTCCTCTCTGAAAATAAAATAAAATAAAATAAGAACAAGTGTAAGATGCCCCCTTGCCCTAGCAGGTGGTACACGTGGACTCTTCATTTCAATAATGCTCCTTCACTCGGGGCTGGGCCCTTGGCCAGGGCGGGAGGGGCAGTGTTTTCAGGTGAAGACAGGGTATTACAAATAATTGAAGCTTTGCTGCTTGGAGGAGGCAGAAGGGAGGCCAGGGAGGCTACGTGAAGGATGTGACATCTGAGCTGGTACTTCAGGGAGAGGTTGGATTTCAACAGGTGCGGTAGAGGGGGTGGGGCTCAGACAGAGAGAAGCCCAGGGTGTGGCTGGGCAGATGGCTTTCCCTGGCCTGGGGATGTGGGAGTGGAGGAGGCTGGAGGGGTGCAGGGGTGGGTGTGAAGGGCCTTGAAGGCCGGTCCCCGTGGCTGAGGGTTGATCTGGGAAATAAGGAATCGCAGATGGTGCTTGAGCATGGGGAAAGCCCCATTCTGATTGGTTGTTTTAAAACACTTTACAGCCCGCCTGGCGTGGCTCAGTGGTTGAGTGTCGACCTATGAACCAGGAGGTCATGGTTCAATTCCCGGTCAGGGCACATGCCCAGGTTGCGTGCTTGATCCCTAGTGGAGGGTGTGCAGGAGGCAGCCAATCAATTATTCTCTCTCATCATTGATATTTCTCTTTCTCTCTCTCTCTCTCTCTTTTCCTTTCTGAACTCAATAAAGATATATTTAAAATTTTAAAAATAAACATTATTGATTTTTGAAGGATGTGGATTGTTTTAAGGATGTGGGAGACATCCGCATTGCTGACTGGCTGAATGTGGGGTTCCAGGGAGCAGAGGAGTGGAGAAGAGGGTGTCAGCCCAGCTTCTCTGCCCTCAGAGATGGAAGGAGAAACAAGTGAAAGGTCCTGGGGATGAGGAGTCACCGAGAATAGGGCTCCTGGCCATGTGACCTGAGGCAAGACATGTGATCACTGTGAACCGCCATCACACATAGAAATAATAGAAGAGATGATCACAAGATGAGGTGGTGGTTACAGGTGCTCACAGCTTGGTCTGGACAAACTTCAGCACGTCAAGTTTGCTGTTTGATTTGCACTGTCTTAGAGGTTCTCAACCAGGGCCAATTGTCCCCTCGGGGGACATCCCACAATGTCCGGAGAGGCTGGTTGTCACACCGTGGAGGGGGAGGTGCCACTGGCATCTGCAGGGAGAGGCTCGGGATGCTGTTAAACACTGGACGATGCATAAGACGCCCCCGCCCCAGAGAATGATCTGGCCCCAGCTGTCATCCATGCTGAGGTTGGGGCACTCTGGGTTACCTTGAGTCTAAAACGAGCATACACCCAGCAGCGCTGCTTATGCCTGAACGGTATGTGGAATGAAGTGGGCGGGCATCGGGAGGCCACTATGGCACGGGGCAAGCACTATGGGCATTCTATCTGAAGTGTACCTGGCGTATAAGACGACCCCCCACTTGGAGGCATATTTTTCAGGGCCAAAAAATCGTCTTATACGCCGGCAAATACGGTAGATTAAATGGCAGATTAATTATAGCTGAATATAAAAGTTAGTAAATTAGAAGATACCTCGCCAAAACCGGTTTGGCTCAATGGATAGAGCGTTGGCCTGCAGAACTGAAGGGTCCTGGTTCGATTCCGGTCAGGAGCATGTACCTTGGTTGCAGGCGCATCCCCAGTAGGATGCAGCCCCAGTGGGAGGTGTGCAGGAGGCAGCTGATCGATGTTTCTCTCTCATCTATGTTTCTGGCTCTCTGTCCCTCTCCTTTCCTCTCTGTAAAAAATCAATAAAAAAAATTTTTTTACATAAATAAATAAGTAAAAGGCCGGTGGGCTGGCTGTTCAGGGAGATACCCAGGAGGTAGCTGGGCCCGTCCTCAGGAGTGTGTCTGTGAGTCACCCGACTGGGAAGACAGTGGATGCCCTGGAGTGGGTCAGTGAGGCCACTCAGGGGAGGAGGAGGACAAGAAGTGGGGGAGGAAACAGAAGCTGCATTTAGGGCGAGCACAGGCAGAGGCACGGCACTGGAAGTGGAGACAGCTACGTCTGAAAGGTTGAGAAAGAGTGGTAATAGGTGCCTCACCTGTGCCCAGAGGTCAAGGAGCCATGGCCCCAGGAGGGAGCAGGACTATGTGGTTAGCAGGTCACCAGAGTCCTTGGTCTGGCAGCAGCCAAGGTCCCAATGATTATGATCAGAGTGGGAGGATGAAAGTAGAGGCAGCGGCTGGATTAGGAAGATGGTAGCAGAAAGACATCGGGAAGTGGGTAAAGGTGGAGTATGGCCGGGGTGAGGGAAGGGCTTTTTCTTGGGCTCCAGAAGCTCATGACAGATTTTTAAGGGCAAAGATTTAAAAAAAGAAAGAGAGAGATCCCATCATGCACTGTTGATGGGGATGTAAAATGGGTGCGGCCGCTAGGAAAAACAGTTTGACAGTTCCTCAAAAATCAAAGCATACAATTACCCTACGCCCAGCAACACCACTCCTAGTGTATATCCAAAAGGATTGAAACCAGATACATGTACACCTGGGTACATGGGACTCAAACAGACACATGTACACCTGTGTTCATAGCAGTCCTATTTGCTCCTGTCAGAAAGTGGAAACAGCCCAAGTGTCCATCAGTGGGTAAATGGATGAATACATGTGGTCCATCCACACAATGGAATGTTATTCAACCATAAAAAAGAAATGAGGCCACTACAACGTGGATGAATCTCAAAAGCATGCTGCGTGAGAGAGGCCAGACCAAAAAACACCCATAGTGTGTGATTCCATTGCTATGAAATGTGCAGAACAAGCAAATCCACAGAGACGGAAAGTAGATTGGCGCTTGCCAGGGGCTCACTGGAGGGAGAAATGAGGAGTGAAGCCCAAACCCAGGGAAAATGGGTACGAGTTCTCCTTCTGAGGTGATGAAAAAAAAATGGAGCAAGATAAGAGGTGAAGGCTGCCCAACATCATGAATATACTAGAAGCCACTGAATTGTACACTTTAAAATGGTTAACTTTATAGGATGAGAATTTCACTTTAATTAAAAAAAAATAGTTGCGGCAGGAAACAGAGCACTCAAATGGGGTAATTTGACTAGAGTTTGATGAAAGCACTATTTTCAAAGAGACAGCAGCACCCCAGGGGCTAGGAACAGCCAGGAACCTTCACCACCCCTGGATGCCTGGGCCTGGGACCGAGGGGCCACAGAAGTCACTGGGACCTGGACCCGATAGGGCTGCGTGGGCAAGACTGCCTGGAGGGAGCTCTGAGCCTTCAGTCCAGGGACAGCCAGCCTGCCTGGACCACAGAGGAAAGAAGATGAGATATTAACACCCTGACCTTACGCTCCTCCCTCCCTCCAATGCCTGCTGTGGCTCCCCATTGGTTGAACCCAATCAGAAGCCACAAGGCAAAGGAATGTGTTGAGTGGTTTATACAAGTCAGCCTCCCAGAGCACAAAATCTGGGGCAGAAGGGTAGACACAAGACAGGAGATAAAGGAGATTTTGGAGCGTAAAGACAACAGCCATTCAGGAGTGTGGGGTGGATGGGGGGGCAAACAGCCCCTTTCAACTCATCACTCGCCACCCTCTTCCTCAAGGTCCACACACCAACCACTGGTGGCCATTTCCCCCAAACCCACACAGGCCACCTCTGCCACCTCTAAGCCTTTGTACCTGCTCTTCCCCATGCTTACAGTCCTTGTCCCTTTCACATACCCAGCTCACTCCTACTGATCCTCGGGTCTTACAAGTAGCTCAAAAGCCATATCGTCTGAAGGCTTCCCCAGCCCTGGGCAGAGGTCAAGCCCATACTCCCTGCAGCCACGTCCGCTGTGCATCCTCAGTCCCAGCAAAGTTGCTCTTGGAATGATGTGGTTAGCAACTTATCTGCCGTGATGGGGCTGTGAGCTCCACGTGGGTAGACAGGGTCTTTCTCAGACCCTGTCTTGCCCAACCTCAGCTGGCAGAAAGCACATATTCATTCAACAAACATCAAGTTCTTAGAGAATCCCAGGTTTTGTTCTATACTGAACAAACGGGGTCCTATTCCTGCTCTCTAGAGAGATTACATAAAGCACAGCTAGAAACACATCATGGAAAAGAAACATAATGAAAAGGGGTAATCTACGGGCTATGTCCTATGGGGGGAAATCCAACAAGGTAAGATGAGGAAGGGCTCTCTGAGAAGGTGCTATTTGAGCAGAGACCAAAAGTGAGGGCGGGGGATATCTGGAGGAAGAGCATTCCAGGCACAGGGCACAGCCTGTGCACAGGCCCTGGGGCCGGATTGTGTCTTACGGAACATCCAAGAGACCAGGGAGACTGGAGCCAAGTAAGCAAGGGGCGGAGTGAAAGGAGATGAGGGTGGGGAGGTGACAAAACGGATCATGCAGGGCCTGAGGAAGGACCTAATGTTTTGGACATCAAAGATGGCTAAAGTCTGAATGGTCTTCCACCCTCAGCTTTCGGACTCAGGCCTCTGTGAAAGGTGGGAGCCTCAGAGGGTTCTGAGCAGAGGAAGGCTGGGGTTTCACTGGTTTTAACCAGCTCCCTCTAGCTGCAATATTATGGGCCAACTGAAGAGGGCACAAGAGCGGCAGGAGGAGACCAGCGAGGTGGCCGCAGCCTTGGACCTGCAGAGCAGCAACGGAGGAACTGAGAGTTGGGAAAGCTGGTGGAATGTCACATTTATTTTAAAGGTGGAGCTGATGGGATCTGCTGACAGATTGGATGTGGCTGTGAGATGTTAACCTACAAGTAAAAAGGCCTTTCAAAGTGAAAGGCAACAAACGTTTATTTGAGATCAATGAGAATAGCCCTGACCTGTGTGGCTCAGTTGGTTGGGCGTCATTCCGTGCCCAAGAGGTTGCTGGTTTGCTTCCGGGTCATGGCACATGGCCAGATTGTGGGCACAATCCCATGTAGGGGGCAGCTGATCCATGTTCTGCTCTCACATCGATTTGTTTTTTCTCTCTGTCTCTCTCTAAAAATCAGTTAAAATTTAAAAAGAAAGAATAGCTATTTGGGAATCATTAATTCAGAGAGAAGCCCAAATAGTGTTCCAATTAGGGAAAAACACCAGGGGCGTTTATGAGAAAGGGAAGGACAACAATTACATCAAACATAGTGATGTTCATTCTAAACAATGCTTTTGTTTGTTTGTTTTTTATATATTTTTGCTGATTTCAGTGAGGAAGGGAGAGCGGGAGAGAAATGAGAGAGAATCATGATCGGCTGCCTCCTGCACGCCCCCTACTGGGGATCGAGCCCACAACCTGGGCTCAGTCCGCAGGCCAACGCGCTATCCACTGAGCGAAACCAGCTAGGGCTCTAAACAATGTTTTGAATTTTCAGCTCAGCAGTCATCCGTTCCAGTAGTCATAATACCTGCTTTCTTATTATCTTGGCAAACATTTCCTCGAGGCACAATGTTGCTTGAGGCCCAGTCCAGAGATTATTTTGCCATTTCAACATTCCAGGTGTTTGAGGTATAAGACATATGAGACAGTTCCTCTCGGATGGCTTCATTTGTTTGTTTGCTAACAAAGAGAGAGAGAAAAGTCACAGCTGATTTCAAGGTTTTTTACCTGGGTTACGTTGAGGCTGGAGTTTTCTTTCCTTTCTTTCTTTTTTTTCT
>NW_006287458.1:468008-469023 GCF_000327345.1 Myotis davidii | reverse complement strand
TCAATGGAGACTAAGAAAAAAGGAAAAAGGTGATAGAGAGAAAGACAGCAAAGGAGGAGGGGAGTGCATGAGAGGGAGGAGGAGTTGATAGCAATGAAGAGCCAGATGGGTGCAGGAAGTACGTACAGGGAGGAGAGGCCCTAGGCCTCAGAAACTAAGGAGAGAGATGGAGATGTGCTCCCCTAGAAAGCGGGGAGAGTGGGGGTGCTGCTGGGGAGTGGTAGGGAGTGAGGAGGACCAAGGTGCGATGACCTCACTCTCCAGCTGGAGAGGGACTCCTCTCCGCCTGGGCCAGAAATGCTAATGATCAGCGCTGGGATTAGCAATAGGATGAGTTCACAGGGAGGGACTGGGAACCTAGTTTAGGCTCCTCTGAGGAAGTAATGTATAGGTAATCCCAGAGTCACATAGGAAGGGAGGGACTGGGAACATTGCAAGCAAAGTAAGCAGAAGTGCAAAGGCCCTGGGGCTGAACAAGGGTGGCATTCTCAAGGAGCAAGAGCCCCATGGGCTGGAGCGGGCCACCTACAGGAGAGGAGGTCTGAGGGGTTGGTGGAAACTGGATCACGATGGTTCCAGGGCCGTGGTGGACAAACTGCGGCTCGCGAGCCCCTTGCGGCTCTTTGGCCCCTTGAGCGTGGCTCGTCCTAAGCCTTAGGAGTACCCTAATTAAGTTAACAACAATGTACCTACCTATATAGTTTAAGTTTAAAAAATTTGGCTCTCAGAAGAAATTTCAATCGTTGTACTATTGGTATTTGGCTCTGGTGACTAGTGAGTTTGCCGACCACTTTTCTAGGGTACGCAAGTCAGGAAAGAGAGAGGAGGGGCAGAGCAGGGGGACCAGCTGGAGCCAACAACTAGAGGCAAGGAAGTACCTGGCCTTGCCTGTTTAGGGCACAGGAAGTGACCCTGCCCCCGGCTGTGCTGATATAAACTATACAGCAAGCAAAGGCAGCGAGTGGGCTGGGGCAAAAGTTACCTCCGTCAGAGAACAGTTGTGGTTGGTGACCAC
>NW_006287458.1:467114-467991 GCF_000327345.1 Myotis davidii | reverse complement strand
TCAGCAGGATTCTGTGTAGTCGGAGGTCAGCTCCCCAAAGAGCAAAGTGACACAGCAGCGAACTACCCCCGCCCAGCCCAGAGGACCTGCATTGGGGATCTCTCCTCACTAATTCCCAGAAGGGTTCTGCTTCAGGAAACTTCTCAAACGTCCTTGCAGGCTGGACCCAGCTACCAGTCGCTGTGTGACTCTTGGCAAGTTACTCCACCCCTCTGAACGCATCGACCACTTTCTGTTGTTGTTTGATCCATCTGTAAATCAGAGGTGTCATCCTCTGCCTACATGACCACAGTCATTCTCCGCAATAAGGCAGGGACTCTGAGTATACCCATTTTACAGGTAGCAAGATAGTGGCTCAGAGGGAGGCAGTCACTTGCCCCAAGTTGGGAGTTAAACCCAGACCTGTTGGATTCCAGAGACAGTGAGGCTTTTGAGGACCCGGTTTTCAGGTCCTCTGTAGCAAGTGTCTGGCACCCAGTGGTGACTAGGTGGATGGGGGGCTTTCTTATAGGCATTAGCCTAGGATGGTGTGGGACCACCTCTCCCAGCCTCGGTTTCCTCGGCTGCAAAATGAAGACTTAGAATCCTCCACTTAGAATTCTCTCCTCTTCGGCTTTGGGAGGCATCGGAGATTTAAAGTGTGTGAAAATAAATGGTGAGGCTTTGGCAGTTCCTCAACAAGGTACATGTAGCCGAAACCGGTTTGGCTCAGTGGATAGAGCGTCGGCCTGCAGACTGAAAGGTCCCAGGTTCGATTCCGATCAAGGGCATGTACCTGGGTTGCGGGCACATCCCCAGTAGGAGATGTGCAAGAGGCAGCTGATCAATGTTTCTCTCTCATCGATGTTTCTGACTCTCTGTCTCTCTCCCTTCCTCT
>NW_006287458.1:459839-466055 GCF_000327345.1 Myotis davidii | reverse complement strand
TGAAATCATGTTTCTGGTTTGTTTAGCTTCTATATTTGTAACTATGTTTCAAACTGCCGGTGCAGAGGCCGGCAAGGCAGGCGGGGAACGTTGCAGTCCTCCGTCACTGAAGCAAGCAAGCCTCATGTTCAGTTTAAGCTACCTGGCTGCCGGCCGCCATCTTGGCTGGCAGTTAATTTGCATATCGCCCCTGATTAGCCAATGGGAATGGTAGCGGTTGTACGCCAATTACCATGTTTCTCTTTTATTAGATAGGATGTCCAGGCTAGGTAATTCTTTTTTTTCTTTTTTTAATCTTCACCCGAGAATATGCTTATATTGATTTTTAGAGAGGAAGAAGGAAGAGAGAGAGAGAGAGAGAGAAAGAAAGAAACATCGATCAGCTGCCTCCCATACATGGCTCAATCAGGAATAAAACCTGCAACCTAGGTATATGCCCTGACCAAGAATCAAACCCAAAACCCTTTGATGTATGGGACGACGCTCCAAGCAACTGAGCCATCCTGCCAGGGCTGGGTCACTCTTAAAGACAGACAGCAGATTGCTGGTTGCCAGGGGCAGAGCGGGGGGACCCACAGTGATTACTCACTCAGTCAGTACAGGGTTTCCATCAAGGCCGATGAAAATGTTCTGGAGGCCTGGATTTTACGTGGGAACTCCCTGACCTCAAGCAGTTCCACTCCTCTGCCTGAGAACCACGCAGGTGACACCCACGCACAGTGAGGTCACCGCCCTTGGACACAGGTGACTCAGCAAGAGGGCAGATAGCAGAACCCAGGATATTGGCCAAACTGACCTGGTTCATTCCCCCTGGCCAGGATATCCCAGCCAGGGAGGCCCGGAGCTGAGGGGCTGTCCTAGGCCTAGTGAGAAAACCGTCTGTTATTATCACTTCTCTGTTCCCAGTCTTGTGCTGACATCTCAGGAAGACCCAGGTCTGGAGCCAGCAGTCAGGAGGCTCCCAGTCCGGAGAGTATGGACTTGGACATAGACACTCCCAACCTCCAGTGTCTGGAATGAGCCAGAGAAAGCAGACGGGAGCCAGGAAAGCCCAGAGGAGAAAGCCAGAGAAGGGGAGGCCTCCTAGGAAGGAACGGGTTTTGAAGAGCACATAGGACGCCACCAGACCAAATAAAAGGCTTGTGAGTACTTCACATCCTGGCAGACTTCACTAGTGGGACTGCGAAGTGATGTAAGCAAATGAAAACACTTGTTAAATTTTTTTATTTTTGTTCTTTGTTATCATTAGCTTGTTAATTTTTTACCTACTTGAATACTTCTCTAGTGGGGAGGAAAACTGGTGATATCTGACAAAATTAGATACGCATTTATCCACCTAGAGCAGTGGTTCTCAGCCTTCCTAATGCCGCGACCCTTTAATACAGTTCCTCGTGTTGTGGTGACCCCCAACCACAAAATTATTTTCATTGCTACTTCATAACTGTAATTTTGCTACTGTTATGAATCGTCATGTAAATATCTGATATGCAGGATGTATTTTCATTGTTACAAATTGAACATAATTAAAGCATAGTGATTAATCACAAAAACAATATGTAGTTATATATGTGTTTTCCGATGGTCTTAGGCGACCCACAGGTTGAGAACCGCTGACCTAGAGAGAAAAACTCAATGATTCTCTTGCAAAAATAAGATGAATGAACAAGGCTTTTCATAGGAACATTATTTAAAACTAGAGGCCCGATGCACAAAATTCGTGCAAGAGGCGTGGCCCTTGCAGCTGCAGTGGCTTGCCTCAGCCCTTGCAGCCCCAGCTTCATCAGGAAGGTTGTTCAGCTGTCCGGTCTAATTAGCAAATTACACTTTTATTATTATAAATATCAACAGACTGGAAATAGTCTGTATGTCTATCAATAAGGGATGGTCGAATAAACTATGGCACAGCCACACGATGGAGTACTATGCAGCTGTAAAAAGGAATAAGAAAGATCTCTATATACTGGAAACAGTGTTAAGTAGAAAAAGAGCAAAATAGATTCATATATATATATATATATTTACATACATACATACATACACTCTAGGGGCCTGGTGCACAAAATTCATGCATGGGTAGGGTCCCTAGGGTTGGCCGTTGATCAGGGCCAATCTGTGGGGCAACCGGCAGAGTGATCGGGGCTCCCGCTCGCACCTGCCTTGGCCTGGCACCACCCACTTGCCGCCATAGGTCACCATCTTTCACACCCGCCTTGGCCTAGTGCTGCCCGCTAACCTACTCCACCATCCCACCGTGGTCTCACTCTTGTAGGGGCCCATCAGGGCTGGCAGCATCTCCACTGCCGCCTACTGCCAGTGTCACGTTGCTGACGCCCCCCATGTTCCATGCCGCCCCTGGTGGTCAACGTACGTCTCATTCCAGGTTGGTCAAACTCCCGCCTGTGGGGACAATTTGCATATTAGCCTTTTATTATACAGGATATATATTTTAAATCCTCACCAGAGGATATTTTTTCCATTGATTCTCCAAAGAGAGTGGAAGAGAGAGAGACAGAAACATCGATGTGAGAGAGAAACATCAATTGGTTGCTGCCCACACTCCCCAACCAGAGCCGGGGATCAAACCCATGACCCTTCAGTCTGCAGGCCAACACTCTAACCACTGAGTAAAACCTGCCAGGGCTAGATAGACCATGAAATATTATAAATGGTGACCTGAAGAAGAAGCAAAGAACACAATGGAAGGTACAGGAATAGAATCTAGATGTGTCTCTATATACTTTGTAGATTTGACTTTGAAACAATGTAAATATCTTACATAATTCTAAAAATCCTATGTAATAAAAGCCTAATATGCTAAGTGTTCAGTTGAACAGCCAGCCGTTCAACCAATCAAAGCGTAATATGCTAAGGCCTCTCAACCACTCATTATGACATGCACTGACCACCAGGGGGCATATGCTCCAACCGGTAGGTTAGCTTGCTGCTGCGGTCCAGCCAGGTGAGCCAGATGGGCTGGCTGAGCAAGATGGGCTGGACACACCCTGGAGCCCTCCCGAGGTCCCTCCCCGGATGGAAAACCTCCCGTGTCTCTCCCCAGCCCCGATGGTGCACCAGTGGGGTCCCTCAGCCTGGCCTGTGCCCTCTCGCAATCTGGGACCCCTCGGGGGATGTTGGAGAGCTGGTTTCAGCCCAATCCCACAGGGGGAGCGCCGCTCAGCCAGAAGCTGGGCTCATGGCTGGCGAGCGCAACAGTGGTGGTAGGACCCTCTCCTGCCTCCATGGCAGCACTAAGGATGTCCAACTGCTGGCTTAGGCCCACTCCCCTGCAACACCCCCCAAAAGGCTCCCAGACTGCAAGAGGGTGCAGGCCAGGCTGAGGCATCCCCCCACAAGTGCCTCTAGTAATATTGTATTTTTAAAATAATCCCCTCAGTTCACACCCACTAGGATGGCTATTATAAAAAATAAAATAATAAGCGTTGGTGAGAATGTGGAAAAATTGAAACCCTTGTGCACTGCTGGTGGGAATGTAAAATGGTGCAGCTGCTGTGGAAAACAGTATGGAGGTTCCCCCCAAAAATGAATATACAATTACCATATTACCCATCAATTCCACTTCTAGATGGGTCCTAGAAATCGAAGGCTTCAGATTAATAGCATAACTATAGAAAGAAACTATTTCAAGTGATATTATAGCACAGTAATTTGATGGCACATCCCCAATGGGATATACCCAGAGAATAAAAAGAACCAGAAAAAAAGTCTTAAACTGTTTTTTCAATAATCACATTGTTTAAACTAAGTACTATTGGTATGTTATCCTGATATTTGATCTGTGTGTATTGTGGAATAAAGGAAATGTTGGTGTCATTGAGTATTTGGTATTTCAGTGTGGGGAAAAGAAAATACAGTTATAAGATTGATCAGGTAAGGTAAAAGTCATTTAACTCGAATATGAATTGGAAGTATCAGCATAAATTCATCATGTACTTTATTTTTTAAAAAATGAGGGGGATGCCGAAACCGGTTTGGCTCGGTGGATAGAGCGTCGGCCTGCGGACTGAGGGGTCCCAGGTTCGATTCCGGTCAAGGGCATGTACCTGGGTTGCAGGCACATCCCCAGGAGGGAGTGTGCAGGAGGCAGCTGATCGATGTTTCTCTCTCATCAATGTTTCTAACTCTCTATCTCTCTCCCTTCCTCTCTGTACAAAATCAATAAAATATATTTTTTTAAAAAAATGAGGGCTTCCTACTTCTGTCCAATGAAAAGCCCTAGAGCCCTAGCTAGTTTGGCTCAGCGGATACAGTGTCAGACTGGGGACTGCAGGGTCCGGGTTTGATTTCAGTTAAGGGCACATGCCCAGGTTGCCGGCTCGAAATCAATAAAAACATTTTTTTTAAAAAAGCCCTAGAAACAACAACTAACCCAGTAGCCACTAGCACAGCCGTGGGCAAACTACGGCCCGCAGGATCCAGCCCGTTTGAAATGAATAAAACTAAAAAAAAAAAAAAAGACCGTACCCTTTTATGTAATGATGTTTACTTTGAATTTATATTAGTTCACACAAACACTCCATCCATGCTTTTGTTCCGGCCCTCCGGTCCAGTTTAAGAACCCATTGTGGCCCTCGAGTCAAAAAGTTTGCCCACCCCTGCACTAGCGCCACTAGCACCTTGATTGTGATCTCTAAGTACCACTCTCCAATCAAAGTAACAAGAGCTCCTTGGAGAAATGGCTGATCCCAGGCCCGAGGCAAGAAACATACAAGATGTTCCTGGAGTCTTTAGTTACATCATAAAGTAAGAGAGCTGCCTCAGAGTCCTGTCAAATGAACACAGGATCCCTCTGGCCAAAGGAAGGAATAATAATTTGATTATCAGTAAAGATAAGAACTGCCAGGTATTGACCATTTCAGTAACTTCATGGGCACATAACGTAAGAAATAAGGCGAGCCCCCAAATTCGGGGGTCCTGGTAGAACACAAAGCATACTCGGGAGCCAGGCAGCCAGGCAAACACCTTTACTTCTGCACGTCGTCTGGGAGCACACAGCACACCAAGCAGGTGGTCTGCTCGGCTTTTTGTCCTGACACACGTGACCTGTCCCTCACTCTTGATTGGAGCTCAGGCGCACAGTCTTTCGGGATTGGCTAATTCAAAGGGAGGGGTTGGCCTTTCCCGTTTCAAGATGGTGGCCCCCAGGGGAGCTGCAAGTCATGGGGCCAACATGGTGGCAGTGTAAACTGTTCTTTGACAGAAAAGATGACTCGTATATTCTCACAATAAACAGATAGAAAAGGAATCTCATTCTTTACGTTTGGAGGATGTTAGGGAGCCCAGTAGTTATTTTGGAAACTAGGGGAGAAAAAGAATCAAGCCTTTATTTTGCCTTTCCCATGTGAATTGTACCACTGGGTAACCAATTGGTAGAGAAGAGGACAGCTCTCTTTCCACAGGTATTCCAGCTAATAAATGAAGAAAAGGTAATATCATTTTTTAAAATATTTTTTATTTATTTCAGAGAGGAAGGGGGAGGGGGAGAGAGGTAGAAATATCAATGATGATAGAGAATCATTGATGGGCTTCCTCCTGCACGCCCCACACTGGAGATTGAGCCCACAACTTGGGCATGTGTCCAGATGGGGAATCGAACCCTCACCTCCTGGTTCATAGGCCGACGCTCAACCACTGAGCAACACCTGCCAGGCAAATATCATTTTAACATCATTCAGTTGTAGCTTCTAATGAATTACTAGATCTAGGCAGTGAACATCAATGTGAGATAACATTGCAGAAGAGAACCAGTGGGTGGAGGTTATAGAAGAACCAAGGCAGCTCACCTGGCCAGTGTGGCTCAGTGGTTGAGAATCAATCCAGGTACCAAGAGGTCACTGGTTCGATCCCCAGTCAGGTTACATGCCTGGGTTGCAGGCTCGAGCTCCAGCAGGGACATGCAGGAGGCAGACAATCAATGCTTCCATCTCTCTCTCCTCACCCTTCCCTCTCTAAAATAAATTTAAAAAATAATATGGCTCATGAGTTGACACATGTCAACTGGATGATAGATATACATGGAGGTTCATTATACAATATTTTGAATATGTTAGACTGGGCCTCTAGTATACATATGCCTAATATGCAAAGTGTTCCCTTGTGAGTTCGACGAACTGGGAGTTTGATTGGTTGCTATGACGTGCACTGACCACCAGGGGCTCAGAGCAGGAGCTGCCCCCTGGGGGTCCGTTTTCTCCCGTG
>NW_006287458.1:457367-459741 GCF_000327345.1 Myotis davidii | reverse complement strand
CCCTCACCTCCTGGTTCATAGGCCGACGCTCAACCACTGAGCAACACCTGCCAGGCAAATATCATTTTAACATCATTCAGTTGTAGCTTCTAATGAATTACTAGATCTAGGCAGTGAACATCAATGTGAGATAACATTGCAGAAGAGAACCAGTGGGTGGAGGTTATAGAAGAACCAAGGCAGCTCACCTGGCCAGTGTGGCTCAGTGGTTGAGAATCAATCCAGGTACCAAGAGGTCACTGGTTCGATCCCCAGTCAGGTTACATGCCTGGGTTGCAGGCTCGAGCTCCAGCAGGGACATGCAGGAGGCAGACAATCAATGCTTCCATCTCTCTCTCCCTCACCCTTCCTCTCTAAACTAAATTTAAAAAATAATATGGCTCATGAGTTGACACATGTCAACTGGATAATAGATATACATGGAGGTTCATTATACAATATTTTGAATATGTTTGAAATTTTCTATCTATATAATAAAAGCCTACGTGACCATTATGGCAGAATGACCAGAATAACTGGTTGCTATGATGTGCACGGACCACCAGGGGCTCAGAGCAGGAGCAGCCCCCTGGGGGTCCGTGTGCTCCCATGGGGGGAGCCCTGCTCAGCCAGAAGCGAGGCTCATGGCTGGTGAGCGAAGCAGGGGCGGTGGCAGGAGCTCTCCTGCCTTCACGGTAGCACTAAGGAGCAGCGAGACGAGCAGTAAGGAGCAGCGAGCAAGGCAGGCGGTAAGGAGCAAGAGGTCCCGGGCTGTGAGAGGGCACAGGCCAGGCTGAGGGACCCTGCCTCCCCTCTTCCAGTGCACAAATTTCATGCACCAGGCCTCTAGTTTAGAATAAAATGTTGAAAGCCCTTTGCCTTGTGTCATTCTATTGAAACAGGTTATCATACCTAGAAGCCTATAGGTGCTGGGTGAATATTTCCCAGGGAGGACCAGCATCTGGTCCCATTTACCCCACACTGATTCTTGGCCTCTAGCAGATCGCCGAGGGCTGAGCTTATGATTTCACTAGAATATCCAGTGTTCTCAGTTACAAAACTCCCTCCTCGCCTGTTCCAGGACCAGGTGTCTGAGAGATTAAATCTCACCTCTACTCTCGCAGAAACACACCCCTTAGTCAACTTCTGCCTACCAGGGACTGGAATAGCCCCAGCTAAAGGCTGTAGGGTTGATTACTCACCACCACAATTTGCTTTTCCTTTTAGCAAATTGAGTTCAACCAATTCTGGAACTGGCCTTCCCTGGCTTCAGTGATTTGGCTGGAGTTCCAGACTGGCTTAAGGCCCAGCCCTAAGGCCCAGCTGGCAGCCGAGGGGCCAGAGCCAGCAGGAGAGCCTGGGGTTGGACAAATGCCCCAGCTGCAGAAATAATGCATTACCAGAATGTGGGGATCTGGTCATAACAGACTGTGGGCTGGACCTCTGCTGAGGAGTCTGGGCAGGTGGGTAGAGAGGCAGAAGTGACTCCTTACCCTAGCATACCGCCAAATGCTTTCCACATGCTAGATTGTCCGAGATCGTTTAACTCTCACAGTAACCCGATGGGTGGTACTACTGTCCTGTTTTAGAGATGGGCAAAATGAAGGCTAGAGATTAAGCTACTCGGTCCAGCTAGTAAGCAACAGACTGAGAATTTGAATATGGGTGGGCTGGCTGAGCATAAGTCAGCAAACTTTATTAAAAGTCTATATAAACATAACTGTACAACAATCCTATATAATAAGAGAGAAACATACAAATTAACTGTCCCTCCGCCACAAAGATGGCTGCACCCATAGCTGAGGCTGAGTTCCTATAACGAGCCTTAAGGAGCAATCAGGAGGGACCTGAGGCCGCACCCCCCGACCCCCATGGGGCTTGATGGGGGACCTCAGGCCGTGCCCCTCGCCCCGGTGCCAGGCCAGGGGACCTAAGGCCATGCCCCTACCCTGATGGGGTTTAACAGGGACCCTCAAGGTGCACCCCCCACCCCAGTGCTGGGCCAGGGGATCTCAGGCCGCATTCCCCACCCTGGCACTGGGCCAGAGGACCTGAGGCTGTGCCCCCCCACCCCAGCACCAGGCTAGGGGGCCTGATACTGCGCCCCCCGCCTGGCAGGGCTTGACAGGGGACCTCAAGGTGCACCCCCACCCCGGTGCTGGGCTGGGGGACCTCAGGCCATGCCCTGGCACTGGGCCAGGGGACCTGAGGCTGTGTTCCCCACCCCAGCACCAGACAAGGGGACCTGAGGCCACGCGCCCACACCCAGCGGGACTTGACAGGGGACCTCAAGGTGCGCCTCCCACCCTGGTGCTGGGCTGGGGGAACTCAGGCTGTGCCCCCACCCCAGCGCCAGGCCGGGGGACCTCAGGCCACACACCCCGCTCTGCGGGAC
>NW_006287458.1:453067-457266 GCF_000327345.1 Myotis davidii | reverse complement strand
CCGCCCCGGCGCCAGGCTAGGCGACCTGAGGCTGTGCCCCCCACCTGGTGGGGCTTGACGGGAGTGAGTCCGGCCAGGTCTGGATCTAGCCCAATGAGGGGGGTTCGTCTGGGTCTGGGTCTCACGCAATTTTGAGGCACATGTGCATGGGTGGGAACTTGACTCTGGGTCCTGTAGTGCGCCCCAGACTCTGACAGGAGGAAGATTTTCATATACATTTTACTAATTTTCTTTCCTCTCTGACACTTCTATTATAGAGAAAGGGCAAATAGCAATATTAAAATATTTCCTCTAATTAATTCCCTTTTAATGTGCACGAATTTCGGGCCCCGGGCCACAAGTTTGTATATAAAGCTTGATTAAACCTATGTTAAAAAATATTTTAAGGACCACATAAATCCAAACCAAATGAAGTTACTATCTGTCCCCCCCACATTCACAATAGCCAAGACATGGAAACAACCTAAGTGTCCACTGATGGACATATGTGTATGATTCAGTCATAAGATAAAAGAAGATCCTACCATTTGTGACAGCATGAATGGAAGTTGAGGGCATTATGCTAAGTGAAATAAGTCAGACAGAAAAAGATGAATACTGTATGATCTCATTTACATGTGGAATCTAAAAAAAAAAAATTCAACTCATAGAAACAAAGAGTAGAATGGTGATTACCAGGGGCTGGGGGGTGCTGGTCAAACAGTACAAACTTCTAGTTATAAGATAAATAAGTTCTGAAAATCTAATGTACAGCTTGGTGACTATAGTTAACAATACTGTGTTATATTCTTAAAAGTTGCTAAGAAAGTAGGTCTTGAAAGTTCTCACCACACACACACACCAAAGGAAAGTATGTGAGGCAAAAAATGTGTTAACTAATCGTATTGTGTTAAACATTTTGCAATGTGTACATATCTCAGAACAACTCATTGTGCACCTTAGCCTTACACAATGTTATATGTCAACTAGTGGCCCGGTGCATGATTCATGCACACTGAAAGGAAATTAATTGGAAGAAATATTTTAATATCGCTATTCGCCCTTTCTCTATAGTAGAAGTGTCAACCAAATTCACGATTGACAATGACAGATGGAAACACACGCGTGCGATTGGCGCCAGCGAGAGCTTTATATGTATCACGCATGCACAAGTCAACTTAGCCTTTTATAGATATAGAACAAACTTGCTTAGTTAGACCTTTCTGATTTAGCTAAACTTTTTCCAGCCCAGTAAAGCACCCCAATTTCTCTTTCAGGTAATTGTCAGCCACACAGCAGTAAACATCAACACGAAGCAGATTATCATTGTAGTTCATGCAGGGAGAACAAAGGGTGAAATATTTAACTGCAGCAGTGTTTGACTATATTCTGTGCAGTGAGAAAACCTAAAGTCATTTTCAAGGCCCACCATTTCTTACTTCTTTTCAGTCGTGTCAAGTTTCTAAGCTTTCTAAATCGCCATTTTCCGGCTAATGAAAAGAAAATAGGATTCCACTGAGTCTCCCATCTGCCTACTCCAGGACTTCTGTGAGGATCAAATGAGATGAGGCATGGGAAAAACGCTTCACAGACATTTTGTTACAGTGTGAAATGTTTCCACCTGGCTATAAAGCAAGTCATGTTCCTGGGCTGAAGAAACTGCAAGGAGGCTCCTGGTCACTAGGGAGAGGAAGCCAGACGTTGCTACATGACATCATTACCAGGGTGGAAGGAAGGACACTTGGCATATTAGCCTTTTATATATACAGACTAGAGGCCCGGTGCACAGGATTTGTGCACTGGTGGGGTGTGTGGCCTGCAGGGATTGGCCTGCTGTGGGAGTGCCGCCCTTCCCGGTCAGCTGAGCAGTTGTGGACCCACCCTCTGAGTGGCTGCTCCCTCTGTGAACACCACTCATCACCCTCTGAGTGGCTGCTCCCTCTGTGAAAGCACCACTCATCCTGGTCAGCCGAGTGGTGCTCCCACTTTGGGAGTGCACTAACCACCAGGGGCAGTTTCTGCGTTGAGCCTCTGCCTCCTGGTGGTCAGTGCACGTCACAGCGACTGGTAAACCATCGTTCTGGTCATTCCTCTATTTGGTCGCTGGGCTTTTTTATTTTTTTTTTGGAATCGAACCCGGGACCTTTCAGTCCGCAGGCCGACGCTGCATCCACTGAGCCAAACCGGTTTCGGCTCGCTGGGCTTTTATTATATAGGATTATCTTATCTAATAAAGCCAGAATATGCAAATTGACCGCCATACCATGATGGTCAAGATGACTGCACCCACAGTGGAGGCCGAGTTCCCATAACGAGCCTTAACAAGCAATCAGCAGGGACCTGAGGTTGTGTGGCACTGGGCTGGGGCAGGGGACCTCAGGCTGCAACCCACACACCAGTGCCGGGTTGTGGGACCTGAGGCCTCACTCCCCACCTGGCGGGGCTTGACAGAGGACCTCAGGGAGCACCCCCTACCCCAGTGCCAGGCCAAGTGACTTGAGAATGCCCCCCCCCCATACACAGCAGGGCTTGATGAGGGTGGGGCCAGCTGGGTCTGGATCTAGCCCAGTGGGGTTGGGCTGGCCAGGTCTGGGTCTCGTTCGATTTCAAGACGCACATGGGTCAACGGGGACTTGACTCTGATTCCCATGGTACACCCCAGACTCTGACAGGAGAAAGATTTTCATAGACATTTACTAATCTTCTTTCATCTCTGACACTTCTATTATAGAGAAAGGGCAAATAGCAATATTAAAATATTTCCTCTAATTAATTCCCTTTTAATGTGCATGAATTTCGTGCACTGGGTCACTAGTATGTCAACAAGCTGGAGGAAAGGGAGAAGTCACACAGTAAATATTTTCAGCTTTGCAGACCAGACAGTCTCTGTCAAAACAACTGAATTCTGCTGTGATGGCATGAAAACAGTCATACACAATATATAAACAAATAGGAAACGATGTATTCCAATAAACTTCCATTTTACACAAATGAATATTCCATACAATGGGATATTATTCAGCCATAAAAAGGATCGATCCATGATAAAAAGCACTAATTCATACTATAATGTGAATGAACCTCAAAACCATTATGCTCAGTGAAATTTAAAAAAAAAAAGTTACATAGTGCATTATTCTGTTTATATGAAATGTCCAGAACAGGCAAGTCCATAAGTCAGAAAGCAGATCAGTGATTGCCCAGGCTGGTGAATAATGGAGAGGGGCAGATTAGCAGGTACAGGGCTTTATTTCATGATGGTAAATATGTTTTAGAACTAGGTAAAGGTGGCGGTTACACAACATTGTGACTGTACTAAATGCCACAGAAGTGTTCACTCTAAAACGGTTCATTTTATGTAAGGTGACTTTCACTGAGGGACAAAAAACTGTTCACAAAACAGACAGCGGGTCCATAGGCTGTAGTTTGCTTACTCCTGTTGTACGATGTCTCTTAACAAAACCCAGAGCTGAATAAAAACACAAGCATATAAAATCTTAGCTCGAAGCCCTGCACACAAACAATTATTATTACTATTATTAGGGTCTTCATTATTATTATATCACTGCTACTAAAGTGAATATTAACTCTGACCTTAGCCCCAAGCCCAGTCCTCCCCAAGTTTCTTTTCCTCTGATCTCTGGCCCCGATCCCAGCTTCACTTCAGGGCGCAGGGCTCTGCCTGTCTGTGCCAATGTTACTTCCATTAGGGCTGTCCCCTGGCCCTGAACAGTGACTGTTCTCACGAGACCCCTCGTCTGCCTGCAGCTTGGAGAGGCCTTTAACCTACCCTGGCAGATGGGCCTCAAGAAGTGGGAGAAAAGTAGGGGTGAGGGTGATTCATCCTTGGAACCCCAGCCTTTCTGCTTCCTCCTAGGCCCAGCCTAGACCAGGTGCCTTGGAGTGTGGGTGCGTGCATACTTGTGTATGCGTGCATGTGTGTTTCACAGCCCAACCCCAAACTAATCCCACATCCGCAATCAAGCCTTTCATGTACTCAGCAATCCCTCCCTGCCACCCACTTGGTCCCCGACCTGTGCTGGGCACTTCCGGGCACCCCAGGAAGACTCAGCATCTCCTATTCTCAGGGAGATGGCACTGGACAGAGAAACTCCCACGACTGTATGAACAGGTCTGGGATAAAGGGGGGAACTTTAGGCTAAGGAGCCAGGATGGGAGCCAAGGGTAATCAGAGAGGCTTCCTGGAGAAAGGGTCTTAC
>NW_006287458.1:452022-452944 GCF_000327345.1 Myotis davidii | reverse complement strand
CCCCCCACCCCCACCTCCGCCACTAGCTCCAGGCTTTAAAAGGGAATCGGGGCGGCCTCTCTGGCTGGCCCAGGAATTCCTGGCTGCAGTTGTTCTGTAAACACTTCCCCAGGGTGAAGGGTCATAATGACATTACGTTGACCTTGACCCAACCACAGGATAGTGAAAACATGCACTGGACTTGGAGCCCTCCCCAGTTTCTAGCTTTGTGACCTTGGACATCATACTTAACCTCTCTGAGCTTACCCACCTGCTGGGTAAAATGGGCATAAGGTGGTTAAATAAAACCGCAAGGTCCCCCACAGCTGCAATCAGTGGAAGAATCAGAGGGTCAAACCCGGGATCCATAGCGCTGAATCAAAGTCCTTCCCAGACCAGGTGGGCATCGGGTGGGATCTCATGTGACAGCGGGCTACCCCTCACTCCCCCAACCTGCATTCACTTTAGTCTACTAAAATATTGTATTAAAATAGTACTTATCTTGACGACTGAGATTTTCGACACCACCTTACATTTTGTATCTGAGGAGGATACCTCACTCTCCTCATTCCAGTCCCTGCCCCAGATGGACACACAGACCACTTCCTGCCCTCAGTTCTACCAGGCAGAGGCCCATCCCAAAATCCTCAGAGGAGGAGATTTCCTCAGATTCCCCTGGGGCGTGGCCCCCATTCACTCCCTCCCCTAGCACCTTCCTCCTGAGCTCCCACGGTGTACCGGGCTGTGTGTACCCAGGGTGATGCTGAGTCCCCAGAAGGATGACATTGGATATCTGAGCAGGCCCCACCCCGGGGAACTCCAAGCCGGGCTCAGCCTGGGCATTCCCAGGCGAGTTTCGAGGTGGGAGGCCCACGGTGAAGTAATTTACGCAGCAGCAGCCCCAGTCACATTGAGCCCATCCCACCTGCAGCAAATAAAGGGG
>NW_006287458.1:449960-452009 GCF_000327345.1 Myotis davidii | reverse complement strand
GACTCAGACACACCTGCTGAGAAGAGGGACCCCTCACTGTCAGCCCAGGTGAGCCAAGAGACCAGCTCCTCGGACAAAGTCAGGGTCCAGCAGGCCCAGGCCCAACCCCTGCTTTCTGCTGCATCTAGTGGCCGGGGATCCGGAGCTGGAACTGGATGAGAGAAGACATCTCCTAGTCCCCTGGGCTCACAGTGGCCTTGGCAAAAATACTCCCCAGCCCCTGTACCCATTCTCTGCCTGAGCCTGAAGTGCTGGCAGCAAAGACAGGAGGCAGTGCCAACTTCAGGTGTGTCCTTCTCTCCCCTCCCCCAGCACAGCCAGTCCTACCAGTTGGGCTGGCACCTGAGAGCCCCCTGTGGTGGCCAGCAGCAGCTGCAGCTGCGGAATGATCAGGAAAGGAAGGGGTAGGACTTGCTGGATGGGGCAGTTTGTTGGAGTCTGAACTACCGGGCCTCCAGATGCCTCCTGGCTTACCGAGCCTTGACCTCCGCCTGGGAGGAAAAGGATAGGATGGGGGAGCCCCTGATGTCCTTGACTCGGGGCACTGTCCCCACGCTCCCCCTGCCTCCCGCCCCCAGCTCTGCAAGAGGCAACCATGTCATTCACCCCTGGACTTTGACAGTGGCCAAAGACACCACTCAGTTCTCCATGCCTGTCTCTTTCTAGCTCCGCTGAGGTCTCTGCTGAGGTCAACCGGATATGCCCCCCGGAAGCTGGAACCCCACAACGGTAGTCCAGGGTATCCTCTGGATCCTGCTTGGCTTGTTGGTATGTCCGGAACCAGGGACAGGTAGGTCAGAAGGCAGAGGCCTGCGGCAAAGACAATCAATTCTGCAGAAGTGTACTGCTATCCCCTCTGTGTCCAGCCCTGTACAGGGTAAGACCGGAGTCCTCAGGAGACCCCAGTCTCGAGGAACTTCTAGGCTGGGGACACAGATTCTCCCAGCCCTACAGGGTCAAGGCAGAGGTTGGGGGAAAGATTGGGACCAGAAGAACAAAAATCAGGAAGGCTTCCCGGAGGAGGGGACACAGATTTAGGACAGGAAGGAGACTTTTACTTAGGGAGAAGCAGGAAGGCATTTTAGGCAGCGAGAAGAACAGAGGGATTATAGTGTGGACTGTCTGGAAAAGAATCAGAATTCCTGGGTTAAAAGTCCTGCTTCTGCCACTTCCTGTCTGTGTGACCTTGGGCAAGTCATTTAACCCCTCTGGGCTCATGGAGTCATTGTGAAGATTAAATGTGTTGTTTTGTGCGTTACTTAGAATGGCGCCTAGCACAAAATAAATGTTTAATAAATGTTAGCTATTATTCAACGACCCACCCCAGCCCTGAGCCTAGTGCTTTTAGGTTCCAGGTTCAGTTGCTGACATGTCCCTCACAAGGCCCATCCTCTCCTCCCCTGAACATCCTCCAGACACCTCACCCTATAAAATTGCCCAAAGTCCAACCCAAAACACAAAAACTGTCCGTCTTTCCCCCAAACTACCTGGGGACTCTGCCCACTATTGGCCATCACACAGCCATCACTTAGCTTTGGCAATCTCTATTGCTCACCTCCATACTGTTTCCCCTTCTCTACTCTAGCCTCCTGAACATTCATTCTCCCCAGGCAGCCCAAGGAGCAATCTTAGAAGGCCAGCCTGGCTGCATCTCGCTCCTGCTCATGAACCTGCCATGGCTCCCCAGTGCTCACAGATTGTCTAAGCTCTTTAACCTGTTGTCTGTGCCTCCGTTTCATCATTTACATGAGGATGGTGTTGGGGCATCACAGGGTAGTCAGAGGGGAGGAGGGAGAAAAAGAGAGAGGGAGAGAGAGGGAGGAGAGGGCATTGAGAAGATGTGGAAGGCGCAGAGGGAGGCTCATGAACCGGGGGTGCTGGGCCACGGGGTTAATGCCATCCCTCCTTCTACAGCATCCCTGCCCCTCCTCATGGACTCTGTCATCCAGGCTGTGGCTGAGCTGGAGCAGAAAGTGCCGGTCACGGAGGCCAACCACACTGTCTCTGTGTGGCACCTGTCAGGCTGGGTCTCTGATCCCTGATCCCCTC
>NW_006287458.1:448132-449897 GCF_000327345.1 Myotis davidii | reverse complement strand
TCTCAAAGTCACCAAGTTGGATCCTCCTGCACTGAGCCCAGAGCTGCAAGGCCTGATGGAGGAGGTGGCCCGACATGATGTGCGGGGTGGGCGGGAATACGGGGTGGTACTGGCCCCCGATGGCTCCACGGTGGCTGTGGAGCCTCTTCTGGCAGGGCTGAAAGCAGGGCTGCAGGGCCACAGGGTCATAGACTTGCCCTTGGGCAGCACAGCCACCCCTCTGGGTGCCGGAGACACCTTTCCAGATGTGGGAGCTGAGGTTTCTGATGCAAGAGCCACCTCCCCAGGACTCAGGGATGTCTCTCCAGATGTCAGCTCTGCAGATGTCAGGGCTATGTCTCCAAATGTTAGAACCACAGATCTCAATGTAGGAGCCATCTTTAAAGATGACAGAGTCACCTCCCCAGATGACCAAACCTCCTCGCCAGATGTCAAAGCAAAGTCTCCGACCACGGTGGACAGCCTCCTGGTGGTCACCTTGGCCAGAGACCTGGGCCTGGCCTTCCTCCAGAACCCCCAAACCCAGAGCCACCCAGGCCTGGGAGCTGAGGGCTGCTGGGACCAGAACTCTGTCCCCAGGAACTTCACACTCCTGGACCCTGAGGCATCACCGGTTACCACAGCCTTCCTCAACGGTGCTCTGGATGGGGCCCTCCTCGGGGACTACCTGAGTCGGGCCCCTGAGCCCCGGCCACCCCTCCACCACCTCCTGAGCCAGTACTATGGAGCTGGGGTGGCCGGAGATCCGGGACTTCGCAGCAACTTGCGACGGCAGAACGGAGCTGCTCTGACTTCAGCCCCTGCCCTGACCCAGCAGGTGTGGGGCGCCCTCATCCTGCTACAGAGGCTGGAGCCAGCACACCCTCAGCTGCAGGGCTTGAGCCAAGAAAAGCTGGAGCAGGCGGCCACCCATGCTGCCAAGGAGTTCACTGAGGCCTTCCTGGGTGAGAAGGGCCCCCAACCCCTGTGACCCTCCCTCTCGGAGACAGACACTCTCAGTCCCATGAGGTCAGGGGGATCCAGGACTAGGGGTTCCAGAGGGAGCAATAGGGCTCTGGCTGGGAGCCAGGGCAGCTGTTCAGGTGAGGAAAGGCTAGATTCGGGTCTTGAAGGATCAATAGGAGTTTGTCTGACACCCCCGCCACACACACACACACAAACACACACACTCCAAAAACGAAGTGAGAAAGAAGGCATTGCCGGAGATGGGCTCAGCACATGCAAAGGCACGGAGATCGCAATGGAAGTTTTCAGTCTATGCAGCTAGGTGAGCTGCTTCACTTCTCTGAACCCCACTTTCTTCCGTGAAGCAGGGTAAATCTTCTACCTCTCGGATTTGCTGGATGGTTTGAGAAAGATGAAGCATGTAAAGCAAGTAGCACACAGCTAGAGCATAATAAATGCGGGCCAACGTTCCTCTTTTCTCGGCAACTATCAGTGTGGCTGTCTCTCCTAGGGCTCAGAGCAGGGCCAGCTGCAGAAAGTGTTGTAAAGATCCTGGGTTGAAAAGATCCTTGGAGTCTGAACTACAATTCTTGGGGTTTATCCCGAAGCGGGTGGGAGGCATAGCCAATATTCCAATAGAACTGAGATACTGTTGGATCCGTGTTTAGATCCCAAAGGAGGCTGGGGAAATGGCCCCTAGGTGCGCTCTAATGGAGGTACAGGCGGCAGAAAGAGGAACGGTGGCTCACCCCAGCCCTGGACGCCCTTCTCCGCAGGGTGCCCGGCCATCCACCCCCGCTGCCGCTGGAGTGCGGCTCCG
>NW_006287458.1:447576-448082 GCF_000327345.1 Myotis davidii | reverse complement strand
GGAGCCAAGGTGGAGAGGGGCGGGGCCTACACGAGGGCGGGGCCTTTACAGTGGGACCAACTATGGGACCCTTGGGTCCGGGGTAAGATAGGGGAAGGAGGCGGGACCTGGGAGAGGGGCAGGACCAGTGATAAGGGCTGAGGCTGGGACTGGGGCGGAATAGTGATGGGGCTGAGCCTAAGACAAAACCCTGTGACTTGAGACAACGGGGAGGGGGCAGGACAGAAAGGGGCGTGGCCAATGTCAGAGTGACCGGAGGGTTTCTGCAGTGACATTTGGTGGAGGAGTGGGACGTCGCTGGGCCAGGCATGGGGCGACCAGGCAGGACTTGGCATAGATATGGGGCAGGGCAACCCTGACGCCGCGCGGTGCCTGCCCTCCTCTCCGCAGTTTCGTGGTGGGCTCAGACGGCTACGTGTACGAGGGCCGAGGCTGGCACCGGGTAGGCGCGCACACTCTCGGCCACAATACCCGCGGCTTCGGCGTGGCCTTCGTGGGCAACTACA
>NW_006287458.1:438884-447450 GCF_000327345.1 Myotis davidii | reverse complement strand
GACTACACGCTGCTGGGCCACCGCCAGCTCGTGCGTACCGAGTGCCCTGGCGACGCGCTCTTCCACCAGCTGCGCAGCTGGCCGCACTTCGACGTGGTGAGTCTGCGACGTCCGACGTCCACATGACCTGGGCCTGCCCCCCCGCCCCCCGTGACACAAGCTCAGCCCCTGACCCTTGCCTGTCTGCCCAACCTCAGCAGGCCCCTCTCTTTCCTGTAACCCCTACACTCACACAGCTTCAGCCAGGCCCCCGGTCTCCCTTGCAGCCCTTCTATTCGGGCAACCTAGTCCCAGCTTTTAAGTTGTTCTGCTCACAACATTTCCTGTCCCCTGTCCTCTGCTTGCACAACCTTAGCCTAGCCCCTGACCCAGCCAGCTTGTGTTTGCCCAGCCTCCAATACGTCTGCGCTCACAACCAGGGCATGGGCCCTGATTCCTGCAGCAGCCCCTCTGCCCTCACAACCGCAGCCTTTCCTGCATCACCTGTACCCGAGTCGCACGGCTGCTGCCTGCACAACCTCATCTCAGCCCACCTAACCTTGGCCTCACCCCGGCCCCCTACCCAAAAGACCTCTGTATACCCAACAGTAACCTAAGTGGTGTCCCTCTACCAAAAACCACTTTGCCTGCACCTCTCTGTCGAGCTCCTAACTGTGTGTTGCAGTCTTCTGCCCAGACAACCTCAGCCCTAAGGATGCTTGTTCCACCCCAGCCTCCCTGACCTTTGATGCTGCAGCCATCCAGGCCCAAACAGCACAACCTTGGCCCCAGCCCCTCGATCAGCACACACCTCTACTCACACACCTGCACAATCTCGTGCTACCTGCACACTCCCGTTCTATTTCATGAAGCTGGCCTGCTGTCCGTGTGTACCCGTCCCCTCACTTTGTCCTCTTCCTCAGGCTCCCACCAGGAGCAGAGGAGACCCAGCCTCACCCCACCCCCAAGCCTCACAGTCCCTTGCCTTTTCTAGAATGTAAAGCCAAGGACTGCCAAGAGCGCCTCCAGGAGATCAGGAGATCCAAGAGGAAGCCGCCTCTAGTGACCATGCCGGCCACAGACCTCCAATAAAGAGACTGTGTGAAGAAAGCCTGTGTCTATGCATCATCCGTACTTGCCCAGAATCAGACCCTGAGATAAAAGTTCCAGTGCAAGTAGCGTGGGAGGCGATCCCAGGACAGATCATTGGGGAACAAGGAAGAGAGGTGGGAAAAGGAAGCCCAGTAAGGGTGCTTTACCAGGCAAGTTGGCACTGCGGCACATGGAGCTCAGTCCCACTAGGGACTTCTGGAGGACAGCGTAGGATACGTATCTCAAAGTTTTCCCACCCAAGAAGTGAGGGGACTGTTGATCCTCCAACTCCCACAATCATTGGCTGAGGGCTTCTCTCAGGGAAGTGCTAATTCTCCGGCACTCTGGGGCTGCTTGTTGCATGGGCTCCATCTGTCAGAGAAAGTCCTTCCTCCAGCAAAAATTGCAGGGAGTTGGGAGTGGAGCCAGTATGCAATGAGGTGGCAAACACTCAGGGATGCAGCAGAACTCAGGGAGACTCCGTGTGTGTGTGTGGGTGTGTATGTGTGGTGAGTAGCCTGACACAGTATGAATAAGGTGGGCATATCTAAGGGGTGTGCACCTGCCTGAACACCCTCCTTCTCAGGATGGGTTAGAGCAGTGGTTCTCAACCTTCCTAATGCCGCGACCCTTTAATGCAGTTCCTCATGCCGTGGTGACCCCCAATTTCATTGTTACAAATTGAACATAATTAAAGCATAGTGATTAATCACAAAAACAATATGTAATTATATATGTGTTTTCCGATGGTCTTAGGTGACCCCTGTGAAAGGGTCGTTCGGCCCCCCAAAGGGGTCGCGACCCACAGGTTGAGAACCGCTGGGTTATAGCATTTGCGAGGCCCAGTACAAATGAAAATGCAGGGCCTATTGTTCAAAAAGCAAGAACTTCAAGACAGTGATAGCAGAGCATTAAATCAAATATAGTGTGGAGCTCTTCTGCGTGTGGGCTCCTGGGGTGACTGCACAGGCCACACATCCATCGAGGTGATCCTACCCACACCACCCCCTGGATTCCAGTCTCCCTTGCCTTTTCACAAACTGTTCCTTCTCCCTAGCCTGCTCTTCCCATCGCCAGCTCCTTCTCATGCGTCAGGTTGCAAATGTCACCTCCTCGGGGAGGCCTTCCTGGATTTTTCCAGCTCAGAGAGCATTCCTTCTGCTCAGCCTCTCTACTCCAGTCTGTCTATGTTCTTCCCAAGTCCTCCTCACCAGGTAGAAATGTCTTGCATTTGTGTTCAGGATCTGTTTCCCTCACTAAACTGTGAGCTCTGGGAGGGCAGGAATCGTGTTGGTGTAGTTCCCCCATGGCTTCTCCAGCACCTAGCACGTAGTAGGCACTCAGGAAACATTTTTTTAACTAAAAGAAGGCTCTTATTATAAAGCTTCTGAAACTGATATTATCATTGTGTAGTACAAATATGGAAACCAAGGCTCAGAGAGAGGAAGTGACTTGCCTGAGGTCACATAGCTAAAGAAGGACCAGCTGGTACTAAAAGCCACCCTTGGGCCCGATTCTACTGACTCTCATGTTGACTCATTTATTTCTTACAGCGGTATTTGCCCATCTCTTTTTTCAAGAAAACATTTATTAGAAAAGTGCATCAGTGGTTTTCACAGCCCAACACATTCATATAACCAACACCCAGCTCAAGATACAGACATGTTTGCTGGGCCCAAGTGTCTCAGTGTCATCCTGAGCACTGAAGAGTTGTCAGTTCGATTCAGGTTCAGGGCACATGCCTGGGTTGTGGGTTCGATCCCTGGTCAGGGAACATGCGGAAGGCAGCCGACTGACATATCTCTCTCGCATTGATGTTTTTCTCTCTCTCTCTCCCTCCCTCACTCTTCCTTCCTCTCTCTAAGGATGTCCTTAAGTGAGAATTAAAAATAAGAAATAGACCTATAAAATTTATGTTATGTGACTTTCACCTCACTTTTAAAAGCCATAAAAACGATATCAGTTCCCAAAGCCTCTCATACCCCCTTTCACTAGCCCCTCCAAAGGAAACTGGCATCCTGACTTATTGGACATAGTTTTGTCTGCTTTGGAGCTTTATATAAATGGAACAATACAGTGTATAGTTTTCTCTTTTTTCTTTTTATTTATTTATTTATTTTTGCTTAGCATTGCTTGTAATTCATCTGAGTTCAATCATTCAGTAGTTTGTTCATTCTTATTGCTGCACGGTATTCCACTGTGGGAACAGACCACAATTTGCTCATTCTAGGGTATATGGACACTTGGGTTGTTGTCAGTTTGGGGCTATTACGAATAGTCTATTGGGTGAACTGCTGGGTCAGAGGAGAGCTGTACAGTCAATGTTTGTTGACCAAACAGTTTTCCAACTTGAATGAATTGGTCTACACTCTAACCAGCAGTAGATGACAGACAGCTCCAGGGGCTCGATGTTCTCCCAACTCGTGCTCAGAAGGCCACTGAGGCTCAGAGAGGGGCATATGTTGCCTCCTCTGGTCAGTGAGAGATCTGGGTTCCTGCTCTGGCACCTCCTCTCCTCCTGCATCCTGCCCACACTGTGCCCTCCCAACCTGGCCGTGGGGTGGGGTGGGACAGACAGGGTCACGTGGAGTAGTGTTCAGCCGGAGGAAGCCAGGCAGTGTGCAGACGGCTGTTGCCTCTCGGGCTGATCAGGAAATCAAGGTAAGAGAGGGAGTGCGTGTGGCCCCCAAGGGGATTTTTGGGGGGCAGGGCTGAGAGTGGGGAGGGGGCCGAGATGAGGGCAGCATGTGGGTAGACACGAGACAGAACTGTCACCCTCTTGTTCCCCAGGAGAATCCCCACCATGGAACCACTAGCAAGAAGCCAGTCCTCCAAAACCCAGCAAGCAGCCCAAACTCCGCTAACCTCCTATCGCTGGCACACAGGAGGTGGTGGAGAGAAGGGAGGTGGAGGGTTCCACTGGGGCCGCCTTGCCAGCTGGGGGAGGGCACTGAGCCACCAGGAGCCGATGGTCAGCGGCCAACCTGCCCGTCGCTCGCTGTTCCGTCGTGTCAGCTCTGCGCCCCCCAAGGAGTCTCGCAGGAACCACCTCAGATTATCCAAGACCCTCTGGGGGAGGCATAAGAGCCCATCACTGGAGGCAGAGCCGGAGCCAGAAGCCTCAGGTACACGGCTCCCTCATTCAGAGCTGGGGCTGGGCTGGGAGACCGGATGCTTGGGTTTTGTCTGCCTCCAGAGCATCAGCCATACAGACACAGGAAGTTGTGGGGAGTGCAGAAGCCCAACAGGAAGTGGCTGGGGCCCAGCTGCCCTCTTCCCTCTTTCCCCCTTACCCAGGGCCTGGGGGTGTGGGGTGTGGCCAAGGAGCTGTGGGCAAGGGGGTCCAGCTTGGGGAAGACACAGGGAATGAATAGACTGATGATAGCACTATCCAGATGCCAAATGGCCCTTTGGCCCCAACTGGTCTCTTGTCATATCCACTGGCCCACTCTCATCCTCTCCTGCCTGGAGGCCCATCTCAGCCTCCTCCTGCTCTCCTGCCCTCCAGCTTCCATGTTTTAGTGTCTTCACTTCCTTGCACCTCAGCTTCCCCATCAATGAAGTGGGAATCATGCTCCCTACCTTGAAGGGTATATGATCTCCTTCCTCCATTTATTCATTCATTGAAACAGAAGCCTGTTGAGCATTAACTATGTGCCAGGCCCTGATTTAGGCACTGAGGAAAACAGCGGTGACTAAAAGAGATGTCACTGGCTGCCCCATGAGACTCGCAGTGTAGTGGGCACGAAAGACAGTAACGAGTATAAACAAGAAAATGACAGATAGGGCTCAGTGTCGCACAGAGGGACCCAGAAGGGTATCATGAGGATTGGAGCTCTAGAGCATGAAGCACTAGCCCAGTGTCCAGCGTATTTTAAGTGGTCCATTAACATGGGAGTTATTTCTCCCCCTGGTGGTAAAACAATAGGACAGATGGGTCATCTGGGAGGGTTGGTTCAGCTCTCCTATTCCTGGAAGCTCAGTTAATGCTCACCATTCATAGTCTCATTTGGCAAAAGCATCCCTTCAACCCGCCTCCAGGGTATTAGGTATTTCCCACTCCGTCGTATCCAGAGAGAGCTCTCTAACAAGCAGGCCTCATCGTTGAGCATGTGAGGATGCCCATGGCTCCTCACCACCCCCAGGATAAAACCTCTAACTGGCATCCAAGGTCCTGAACCAATCTCTTCCTGGGCCTTCTCTTCTATCCTTTGAGCCCTCCAATTTTTTTTTCCCCTTCCCTTTGTGTCCCTGGGCCTTGCCATCTCTCAGGCTTTGATCAGGCTGTTCCTGCCACCATCCCCTCCATCTCTGTCAAAATCCAACCTGCTGTTCAAGTCCTAGCACAGACTTACTCTCTCTGGAGGCCTTCCCTGGCCTGCTGCACAACCACCACCCCCTACCCTGGCCTTTTTCTATTCCTTTCTCAAACTTTGAATGTAGTCCACCTTAGACTAGTTATTGATGTAAGGAACCAAGGCTGCTGTCCTGTTGTTGAACTTTTGGACCTTTGTTATTCTTGCTGATACAACCACTGTCTTGGTTAAGAGAAGGATGCTTGCCCTGACCGGTTTGGCTCAGTGACTAGAGCATCGGCCTGCGGACTGAAGGGTCCCGAGTTCGATTCCAGTCAAGGGCCTGTACCTTGGTTGCGGGCACATCCCCAGTCGGGGGTGTGCAGGAGGCAGCTGGTCGATGTTTCTCTCTCATCGATGTTTTTAACTCTCTATCCCTCTCCCTTCCTCTCTGTAAAAAGTCAATAAAATATAAGAGAGAGAGAGAGAAGGATGCTTATGTCTGAGGTCCAGCTCAGTCACTCACAAGCTGTGTGAACCTGGGCAAGTCATTCCCTCTCTCTAGGCTTCAGTTTCCTTCTTGGTAAAATGGGGCTTATAATAGCCCTTTTAATGGCTTTGGGGGATTAAATGAGAGGAGGCGTGTGGAGCAGTGAACACGGTACAGGTCACATAGTAGGTGGGCTCAGTCTGCCCAACGCCAGTGGAGACAAGGTCCAGAGAGTTTTGCTCAACAGCTACCTGACTTGGCTGCCTTGGGGGAGTAAGGGGAAGAGGACGCAATTAGGAGGGAGCCCCGTTGAGCTTTGGTGAATGGAAAGGGGGGGTCTGAGGTTCAGGAAGAAGTCCCAGTACCCCAGCACCTCTTCCTGCACCCAGAGCCCGAGCCAGAGCCGGAGCCCCCAACCCCACAGATCCCTGAGGCGCCCCCACCCGATGTGCCTGTCTGGAACATCGAAGCCTTCACTCTGCTCGATGGGAGGCTGGTGCTGCTTGGGGGTGAGGAAGAGGTGAGAGAGGGCTTGTGGGTAAGAGGAAGGAAGGAGGGGAAGGAATGGGATCATGGGAAGCGTCTGCCTCTCCCTCCACCTGCCTACCTGCCTTCCCTTCTGACTACTCACTCCCACGGAGGAACAGGGTCCTCGCCAGTCCAGGATGGGGAGCGCCAGCTCTGAGAGCAGCATCCAGGTGGCCATGGGGAACCTCAGGGAGGCAGGTAAGTAAGTGTGAGAGGTGAGGGGGGCTGGGGCATGTGGGAGCATGTCAGGGTGGGTCAGAATCCAAGATGATCCCATCTCCCAACCTTCCATCCCCGAACACCACAGATCGGGTCGCTGGAAAGACTGAGCCGGAAGCTGCTGGCTCCAACCAGGTCCACAACGTCCGGGTGAGGCATCCACTGGGGGATGGGGAGGTGGGAGAGCAAATACTTCCAGACCCTCAGAGGTGAAAGGGGACTCTTACTGGGTGATGTGGGGCGGATCACTGAACCTCTCTGGGCCTCAGGGTCTCTGTCACATAGAGCTAATGGGAAGACCTCCCTCTCTGGGCTGTTTGTGAGACATCAGTAGAGAATGCAGGAAAGCAAACAATTGGTGCTTTAAAAATGGGAGCTAGCGGTGGCCTTTATTATCCTTGCTAGTGCAGCCTGAGTTTGTGGTCCTCCAAGAACAGCAGATCCTCCAGGACACCCTGAGGGAGAAGGGGCTGAAGTGGGAGCACAGGGCTCTGTTCAGCTGACACCCCTCTCCCTTAGGGGTTGCTCAAACGGCTGAAAGAAAAGAAGAGGGCCAGGTCAGAGCTGGGAGCCAGTGCCTCTCGGGATGGGTAAGAGTCCCTGAGGGGGGGGGGCGGGGGGCGCTGGGATTCAGCATTGTCCCCTCTCCCTCCTCCTGTCCTTCACTCTGACTTTCACCACATGCCCTCTGTGTCCTGCCCTGTGCTGGGCCATACTAGGGCCACAGAAAGATCGCGGCATGGAGCCAATCCCCCATGGAAGAGTGGGAGCAGGGTCTGACACAGTAACTCTAAAACAGGAACGAAATCAAAATCCTGGTCTGAGCGTGTCAGGGGAGGACACTGAGCTGAGGTCTGAATAATGGGTGGGAATTAACTAGGCCAAGAAGGGCGGGGACAGCATTCCAGACAGAGGGAACAGCATGTGAAAAGGCCAAGAGGCCGGATGAAGACACAAAAATAAGTCCAGTGTGACCTGATTCCAGACAACGAAGGATTAAGTGAAGGGAAACGAAGGCTATGGTGACAGGGGCTATACTATACAAGGTCATTCAGGCCACCATGAGAAGCCGGGTTGATCCTAAAAGTGATGGACTTAAGTCCAATTTAGGTTCAAGTCCATCCTGGCCTCCCTCCACCCTTCAGGCTGTAGGGGGTGATGAGGGGAGAAGATAGAAATGACACTCCTTCCCCCACCACCCTCTCCAGACCCCCCAGTGCTCTGGGTTCTCGGGAATCGCTGGCCACACTCTCTGAACTGGACCTGGGTGCCCAGCAGAATGTGCGGGTTTGGCCATTGCACCACAGCCTCCTGGATGAGCCCCACTGCTTCCAGGTAAATGTGGGCAACTCTTCACATCATCCCGATCCTTGGGCTTCACGCCTGGTCTCCACCGCGACCTGGAATCCGCTTCCTCAACAGGTAACCTGGGTAGGCGGGAGCCGCTGCTTCTCTTGTCGCTCGGCTGCTGAGAGAGACCGCTGGATCGAGGACCTTCGTCGCCACTTCCAGCCCAGCCAGGTCAGCATTGCGGAAGGTCCAGGCCTCACCCCTTCCACGCTTTTAGCCGCCCGCACCTGTGCAACCACCCTCAGACTCTCCTCGTCTCGCACCAGCCCCTTGCACACGTGCCGGGGCCCTTCTTTTCCATTTGCACCCGAAGTCCCGCCGACGAGGTAGCCGCCAAATCTTCCCACCGCAGCTGCTCTTCCGCGCGCAACACCCCGATTCTTCCGGGGGATCTCAGAGCAGCTAAAGGGCTTCCGCTTGGTCACCTTGGGACCCCTGTGGCCCCACTCTCTTCCCCAGGGACCCAGGGATTTCCCTGGGGACACGGGCCCGAGTTTCACCTCTGGTGCCCACCATCGAACACCCACTCCTCCCACCACTCTGGTCCGCAGGACAACGTGGAGCGCGAAGAGACGTGGCTGAGCGTGTGGGTGCACGAAGTGAAGGGGCTGCC
>NW_006287458.1:435117-438170 GCF_000327345.1 Myotis davidii | reverse complement strand
CACCCCCACCCCCCGCTATGCCCAGGCATTGGTGACAGACCTGGGAACTGCGGAGTTGGCACGCAGTGGAGGCCGTGAGGCGCTGCTGTTCCGGGAAAATACATTGGCCACTAAGGCCATCGATGAGTACATGAAGCTGGTGGCACAGGACTACCTCCAAGAGACGCTGGGTGAGCAACATCCCCGACGCTGGGGTTGTGGGTGGGCCTGTAGAAGCCTTCTGGCAGGACCTGGGTAACCTGGATTCTGGTAGTGGGTGATGCCTCGGAGGTGCTGGGATCCTAGAGGGAACCGGGGACTCCCCAAGAGGTTAGGTGCCTCCAAAGTAAATGGAGAAGAATTGGAGGTTGGGTTGGTGGGTCCTGGTGGTTATGGCCCTGGCCCCTGTCTGGCTGTGCTGGACTGCAGGGCAGGTCCTGCGGCGAATCTGTGCCTCCACTGAGGACTGTGAGGTGGACCCCAGCAAGTGCCCAGCCTCAGAGCTGCCCCAGCACCAAGCCAGACTGCAAAGCAGCTGTGAGGAGGTCTTCGAGAACATCATCCGCTCATATGAGTAAGAATCAGGGTTCCAGCCCCTGAGCCTGCCCCTGCCTCCCAGCCACTGTGCCAGTTACCAGATAAAATGCAGGGTGCCTAGCTAAATGTGATGCAATATTTGGGACATAGTTATATTTCAAAATTATTTATTATTTGAAATTCAAGTTTAACTGTTATCCTGTAGTTTTATTTGCTAACTCTGGTAACTCATTCCCGATATTTTGCCACCTAACGCCATGTAACCTGGGATACAATTCCTTGTCCTCTAACCACAGGGGACATCATATCGTAATTCCATGCCACCTGACCCTCGTTAATATAGGACCTCAATCCTATGCTCTCTGATTTCAGGTGATGTCGTGCCCTCAATCCCATGACCCCTGGCCTTAAGTGACACTGTACCCCAAATCCTATGCAAATGATCACAAGAAACCCGGGATTCCAATTTGTTGACCTCTGACTCCAGGCTAAGCTATATACCTAATCCCATGTCACATGGGACATCAATACCATGATTTCTGAACCTGGGTGACCCATTCTATTCATATCATGTACTCTGTCTGGCTAGATCTGGCTACAGGATAACAGTTATGTTATAGCTGTCCCCATGTGAACCTGTACCCCCAACTCCAAGATTACTGACCTCCAGCGGTCACCACGATAACACTACTATAAATCCTGACCCCCAAGCATCATTATCCCTGATGTCTCTAAATCTTGGAACTCAGAACATAGGTGACTCCTAATCCCTGACCTTAGGAATTTGATCATCCATGAACTTTATGCCCATACACTCCCCCTTTGACCATTGCCTGTTCTGTCCCAGCTGGTTCCCAGCAGAACTGGGCACCGTGTTTTCAGACTGGCGAGAAGCATGCAAGGCACGAGGCTCCGAGGCACTGGGCCCCCGGCTGGTGTGTGCCTCTCTCTTCCTGCGGCTCCTGTGTCCGGCCATCTTGGCACCCAGCCTCTTTGGCCTGGCACCACAGCACCCGGCACCTGCCCCGGCCCGCACCCTCACATTGATTGCCAAGGTCATCCAGAACCTTGCCAACCGAGCCCCGTAGGTGCTGGAAGGCTGGGGGTGGGGGATATGGTTCGGCCATGGGGGTGGCAGATGCCTGACCTGACCTACCCAGTTGGACCCCGACCCAGGTTTGGTGAGAAGGAAGCCTACATGGGCTTTATGAGTAGCTTCCTGGAGAATCATGGGCCTGCCATGCAACGCTTCCTGGACCAAGTGGCCATGGTGGATGTGGATGCAGCACCCAGTGGTTACCAGGGCAGCAGTGACCTGGCCCTCCAGCTGGCGGTCCTGCATGCCCAGCTCTGTACCATCTTTGCTGAACTTGACCAGGTGTGTCCTGAGCCTAGAGACCAGAACATGGGGTAGGGAAGCAAGAGGGCCGAGAGCTTCTGGCTCCGAGAGCTTCTCAGCATCCTCCCTACATGCCCCACCAGGCAACCCGTGACAGCCTGGAGCCCCTGCCCACCATCCTGCAAGCCATTGAGGAAGGCCGCCCTGTACCTGTATCTGTGCCCATGCGTCTCCCACCACCCCCAGCCCAGGTCTATTCCAGGTAACCTGCCTGCTTGCTGTCTGGTCCAGTTCTGATGGGTGGGAGCAGGGGCAGGGCCAAAGGCAAGCACAGGGTCAGATTGGAATCGGTGGGGAAGGCAGGGTTATGTGAAGGCAGGATCATGTCAGGGGTCAGAGATGGGGTCACATTGGGGTCAGTGTCCGAAAGTGTTGGATGGAGGTCAGAGGCTGAAGACGGCTTCCTCCAAGGGGTCAGGGAGAGGCCCACAGTGTAGTCAGAGGGCAGGCACAGCATCAGACTGAAGTCCAGGGTGGGAACTGGTCATTGCAGAGGTCAGGGAGAGATCACATGTGGCATCCGAGAGAGAAAGTGACATCATGTTCAGCGATGATCACATTTCAGTGAGAGGCTGGTGATGGGGTTAAATCAGGGGTCCGAATGTGGTCAGATGTTAAGGTAGATCATCAAAGGTCAGGTTCAGGTTCATACTGTAAGCAGAGGTCAGGGCCAGATGGGTCAAAGGTATCAGCAGAGTCATGTTTGGGGTCAGAGGTCAGGGCCCATGGTCTTCCAGGAGGCAGACAGGGACAGTTTAAAGTCGGAGGTTGTAGGTAAGAGGGGATCAGTTAGGAAGGAAGAGGATGCCCTGGTGAGCAGAGGTTGAGCCCAAGGTCAGATTGGAAGTGATGCTACAGAGAAAGATCACACGTGTCAGAGTCCAGGGCAGAGTGTGTGACCTCATCAGTGACTGGGTCACATCGAAGTAAAAAGATCATGGGTCTGGTCATTTCCAGTGAAAACTAGGGGCGGGATCAGCTCAGGGGCCAGTCTAGGGTCTGAGCTCCTCCATTCCACCCCCAGCTTTTCCGCAGGGGAGAAGCCCGGCTTCCTGCCCCCTCGGGACCTCCCCAAGCACACCCCTCTCATCTCCAAGAGCCAGTCCCTGCGCAGCGTTCATGGCTCAGGAACTTGGGC
>NW_006287458.1:431639-434820 GCF_000327345.1 Myotis davidii | reverse complement strand
ACCCAAAGGCTCCCTACGCACCGGCCCCAAGCCCCGCGCCCGGCCCTGGACCGGGGCCTCGGCCTCGCTGCCTCGGAAGCCGTCAGTACCCTGGCAGCGCCAGCTGGACCAGCCGCGAGACACAGACCAGGCGCTGAGCACGCACCGACCCGTGGGCAAGGTGAGGTCCAGCCTAGGTCCACGCGTGGACGGGAGAGACGAGACTGGAGGCCAGGCAGGTCTGGGTTCAGTTATGAGCGCCCTACGTTGTGTTACCCCGGGCCTCGTCCAACCCTCTCTGCGCTTCGATTTCCTCCCCTGTACAAGCCAGCGATGTTCCCCAGGAGGCAGGGCAGCGAGGAGGCAGAGCACAAGGAACAGGAAGGTCGGGGTCTTCCGGGAGAAGAAGGGGTGGAACGGCGGGTCAGGATACAGCGGCTCCCTCCCCTACAGCTGGCAGAGCTGCAGTGCGAGGTGGCCACCCTGCGCGAGGAACAGAAGGTGCTGTCCGGCCTCGTGGAGTCGCTGGGCACCCACATCCGGTCCCTGACCGAGCAGCAGCAGCAGCTCCGCGGCCAGCTGCAAGACCTGGACGCCAGGCTCGGGGGAAGGTGAGCCCTGCCTTTCCATCAGCTCCGCCCTACGTGGGCCGTTAGACGTAATCAGATCGCCCAGGACCCACTGTCATTCGGGTCCTGCCTCTCAATCAGTCCCACTCAAATTCGCCCGGCACGGTCACGCCCCCTAGGCCAGCCCCGCCCCAGCACACTTAAGACCCACCCCTTGGGCAGCTCTGCCCGCCCCTAGGTGAGCCCGCCTCCCAAGTCGCTGGCTGGTCGTCTCTTCAGGCCCCAACCCTCAATCAGGCCCTCTCAACCAGGTTGGGCCAGGCTCTCTCAGTCTGGGCACACCCCTATCCCGGTCACCACCTGACCCAGGACCGGCCTAGCCCCGCCTCCAAAGGTTTTGTTGGTCCTTTCGTCCTAGGCGTTCCAGGCTCTGATGGCCTCTTCAAGTTACCTAGGCCCCGCCCTCTGGTCTGGGCAGACCCCTCCTCCAACTCTAAGCCCCGCCTAGGATCCCTAACTCTCCAATTAGGAGCTGGAGGGGAGTTCCCCAACTTCTGAACTCCCCCCCACTTACCCCCGAATTCCACAGGACCTCGCATTTGGATCCAGAGCGCGACCCCCCAAGCAGTGAGGCCCACAAGCTGAAAACTCTGGTGAGAACCCCTGTCTGAACCCTGGGGCAGGTCTGGGCGGCGAGGAAGCAAGGGTTGGGGTACAACTCTCCCCTGGCTCTGAGCCCACTGCCGCTGCCCTCCAGGAACGCCGCCTGGCTGAAATGGAGAGCTCTCTAGCCCAGCTGAGGGATGGCGTCCAGAGCCTGCAGCATCTTCCCAGGACGTCGGGGTCCAGGAGCCAGCCCCTGCCTCTCAAAGAACTCTGCGTTAACGGAGACACCACCTGAGCTGCCCTCTCCACCCTACGTGGTCTGGAAGCAAAAAGATACCTGTTTTAGGGGCCCTGCCTCAGCCCTACATGGCCTACAGTGTGGAGTGGAGCTGTAGATGGCAACCAGCCTGGCACTGTGAGGTTGCCCAGTAAAATCTTGATTTCAGTAAAATTGATGGTTTCTTTGTCCCTAAGTGTTGCCAATCAGAAAGCACCCTCCCCAATTCAGCTCTCCCCAATCCTCCCCTAATTGGAGGGCTCACAAAGGGGGAGACGTAAAGAGCTTCTCACCAGTTGTGTGACTTCAGACCTTCACTCTCTCAGAGCCTCATTGTCCTCATCGGTAAATCGTATCTAAAGGTCCTTACACAGTTTTTTTAAAAAAAAAAACCTGTAGTTTAAAGTATTCAAAAAAAGGTATTCATCATTTGTTAGGCCCAAGACCTACTTCTCAATGAAGCCCAGATCCCACCTCCACCAACCCCAAGCCCCGGATGAGAGCATCTTCTATCCCATACTAGCTCCCTCATGGCAGGGAGAGCATGGGTCTAGGAAGCAGATGAAGGAAGGGGCGGGTAGATGTGGAGATAGTTGAGGTCTCTGGGTGTTGGTTGGATAACTGAGTGAACATTTGAATTATGGGTGAGGGGTAGGATGGATGAGAGGCAAATGAATAAGTTAGCATTTGCTAGATGTTTGTGCACTAGTAGGTGAGTAGTTAAGTTGGTTGGCTGGGATGGGTAGGTCTGCCTAGAAAAGGCCCGTATCGTACTAGGAAATAAATATTTGAATTTGAGTATGTACCACATTGTATGAACATTTGTTCAAGTGTCCTGAGACTCTTGAGCTGAGCAGTGGGGAAACAGTAATGAATTAGACACATGGGACTCCTGTCCTCAGGGAATTTACACTCTAGTGGAGGAGACAGACAAGTAAACATGCAACTGATGGATGGATGGGTATTTGGGTAGCCGGGTAGAAGGTTCTGTGTAGGTGAGAGGGGGGTTGTGTGTGTAAGGGTTTTTTTTTGTGTGAGTAAGTAGGTATTTATTTGGGTGGTGGATGGATGGACAGGCAGATGAGACATGGATGGGTGAGTGAGTGGATGTTCAGATGGGTGGATGGGTGGGTGGATTTGGGAGAGTGGCTAGCTGGCTAATGGGATCGCATTAGTTATATGATAGATGGATGAGTATATGGGAGGTGGATGGTGGTTTGGTTTGAGTGGGTATTTGGATGGATGGATGGATGGATGGATGTTGGAGAGATGGTTAGTTGACGGGGTGGGTAGATGCGTTTGGTCAGTTGGGTGTGTGGATGAATGAATGGGTGGGGAAATGAACGGGTTGTCAGACATGTGGATGGATGGCTAGGAGAAGGCAACAGGCCTGTTTTTGCGTGTATGATAGGGTCGACCTGGAGGCTGCAATTCTGAGGGTTGAGTGGAGAAGGGGTCTTAGCAGTGGGAACCTAGGGCAGGTCTGGGGCATGGCGGCTTTGAGGTCCAGGGTGGGTGATGAGGAGGGCGTGAGCTTGCAGTTGGAAGGCAGCTGATTGGGGACGGACGCATAAGGATGGGCTGGGGGGAACCCTCAGTGATGCAGGAGTGACCCGCAGGGAACTCCTCTGCCCCCTGCCCACGCTCCGGGTGCTATCAGCGAGCAGAGTCTTGGAAGAACCAGTGGATGATGCAGAGCCCCCGGGGGCAGGAGGGCAATGTTGTCATGGTAACGGAGCCTCGCCCGGAC